>NC_047573.1:2822500-3102500 GCF_011004845.1 Esox lucius
TGACACCTAAAGATGGTAATAAGATGAGATGAGGTTCCTGGCAGTTCACAAGCCCTGCCTATGAGTCACGAGAGTCACAGAGACTTTCATGATCCTCCTTTTATCCATGGAGCCTCTGATCTAATCTTCAGCCGTCTGGTTGTTATCCTGGTTGTCACACTGAGCCTATGGGAATGCAGGGAGCCTGGTTATTTCTTTCCTTTAATCTATATGTTATGTTTTTACTATAACTAATTCATGCTTTCACTGATAAGTTCAGCTCTGATGTCGAAACATCTGATTGGTGAAATACAATTATGGATGTCCCTTTCAGAGTTTAAATTTGGGAGCGTACATATCTTAGCCAGTGTTGCAGCGAATGCAGTGAAATGCTCCTGTACTGGCTCCTGAACAGTTAACTACAGTACCCTCACATCTATTAGTTCTTAATTTAGGAACACAACAAAACATATGAAATCAAGTCCAGCTGGTTGAAATGGACGCAGTGGCCTGTGTTGTGGGTGTGGGTGGAACGTGTGGGGGTGTTTGTGGGTGGGTGGGTGTGGAACGTGTGGGGGTGTTTGTGGGTGGGTGGGCGTGTGGGGGTGTTTGTGGGTGGGTGGGTGTGGAACGTGTGGGGGTGTTTGTGGGTGGGTGGGCGTGTGGGGGTGTTTGTGGGTGGGTGTGGAACGTGTGGGGGTGTTTGTGGGTGGGTGTGGAACGTGTGGGGGTGTTTGTGGGTGGGTGTGGAACGTGTGGGGGTGTTTGTGGGTGGGTGTGTGGGGGTGTTTGTGGGTGGGTGTGGAACGTGTGGGGGTGTTTGTGGGTGGGTGTGGAACGTGTGGGGGTGTTTGTGGGTGGGTGTGGAACGTGTGGGGGTGTTTGTGGGTGGGTGGGTGTGTGGGGGTGTTTGTGGGGGGGTGGGTGGGTGTGTGTGACTGTCCATAAAGAGGGTGTATGATTTGGGACTGCTAAATGGCGTATTGTGAACCGCTGGTTATCTTCTTTGCAGTCTGGACGTTTTCTTCCGATGGCTGTTTGACAAGAGCTTCCTGGATGAAGCCACTGTGAGATTTGAGTAAGTATCAAGGCTTCAGCTAATAACTTCTGCATCTACTTAACCACAACACTCCGGCCAGTCCTCAACCTGGTTCCTCTCTTTGTTTCCTCCTGTGGTTGTTTTGGACAGGTTGCCACTGGAAATAACAATTGGTCCTCAGTTGGCTTCCCTGGTAAAATGGAAAAACGTTTTGACGCCTTATTAAATAAACTTGATTTATTGAATGTAACCCACAAGACATTATTTATTTGGATGAATCAAACCTGCTATACTTGTCCTATTAATGTCAACAAACAGGCACTTGGGAAATGGACAGTATGTGCTTTCCTTAATACTCCTCAAAAGCAGTACTGTGACTCCACTATGGTAACTCAGTCTTGGAAGCTGAGCCATGTAGTCATTAGTCTCCTTTCTTTTCTTTCTCAGCCTCACTTTTTTTCTCCCTCCGTCCCTCCCTCTCTGTCTCCCTCTCCCTCCGTCCCTCCCTCTCTGTCTCCCTCTCTATCTCTCTCTCCCTCCGTCCCTCCCTCTCTATCTCTCTCTCCCTCCGTCCCTCCCTCTCTATCTCTCTCT
This sequence comes from Esox lucius, assembly GCF_011004845.1. NCBI lineage: Eukaryota > Metazoa > Chordata > Actinopteri > Esociformes > Esocidae > Esox > Esox lucius. The sequence goes on from NC_047573.1 coordinate 2,824,113, forward strand.
CTCTCCCTCCCTCCCTCTCTATCTCTCTCTCCCTCTCATCTCTTTCCCTTTGTCTCGCTCTTTCGGATGTTTTGGTGTAGAACAACTTTGATACATTTTCTGATCGGGTTGTGTGATTATGAAACAGTTAGTTTTTTGTTTGCTATAGTCCCTCACTGTCAGTAACCTGTTTCCCACAACTGTACCAACCGGAACCACCTCTGTTACCTTTCTGTTGTTGAATATCTTCTATTTCTACTTCTATTTTGAGTCTTATCACTTGAACTCTACTGCAAATGGTGAGACCCCGATGGGAAGGATCATGTTGGCGTTTCAGGTTGACATGACAAAGGAATGTTGTTATTGTGCTGATATCATTTCCTGCTCTGCCCCCCCCCACCCCCCCAGGTGTGTGTTCCTGCCTGACAACGGGGCATTCTTCGTGAATTATGTCATTGCGTCAGCGTTCATAGGTAACGCCATGGACCTGCTAAGGATCCCTGGGCTCCTCATGTACATGATCCGACTGTGTCTGGCTCGCTCTGCTGCCGAGAGACGCAACGTGAAGAGGGTGAGTGGAGCACGTCGCCACCTGCTGGCCTGGAAGACCTCGGTTTCTGTAACAGTAAACTGGTTGCAGTCATTTTTCCTCAACTGACTTGGAATGAAATAAATCCCAAGATGCTTCTGTTGAACTGGTGCTTCACTGAGGATGTATTAATCATCAGAATAGAAATGTCTATGTTCTGTAGCACCAAGCCTATGTGTTCCAGTTCTATAATTGTATTTCTTTGTTCTGTAGCACCAAGCCTATGAGTTCCAGTTTGGGGCAGCCTACGCCTGGATGATGTGTGTCTTCACTGTGGTCATGACCTACAGCATCACCTGCCCAATCATAGTCCCCTTTGGTGAGCCTTTCTGTCGTTTATGGTTCTATTGATTTTTTGTTTTCTTATCTCTACACTATATTTAATGGAATTACAAGTTTTTTAGTCTGCGGTTGTTTATGAATGTATATATATTTTTTGTAAATGTTCTTATGTGTACTGTCTCATCTTGACAATGACTTTGGTCTGGTCGTCTTCAAATGACACCTGGTTAAATAATAAATACAAGGTTGTGGGTTGGGCTGTGCTTGGGTTTCCCAAGCCTTTGAGGTTAAAATACTATTTTACTACCACCTATCTTTGTGGCTATGAGAGAGTAGTAGGCAATGATAACAGCCACTCGTGTTAATGGATGAGACCCACTAACTCTGCTCCTCCTGTTCTTCCCTTCCAGGTCTGATGTACATGCTGCTCAAGCACCTGGCTGACCGCTACAACATGTACTACGCCTACCTGCCCTCCAAGCTGGACAAGAAGATCCACTCCGGGGCTGTGAACCAGGTGGTGGCTGCTCCCATCCTCTGCCTCTTCTGGCTGCTCTTCTTCTCCACCGTCCGCACAGGTGCCAGCCCGCCCCCTGGTGGCCACGCAAGGCCATAACAGCAGTCTCGTAGATGGTGTAGCCATCTTGGGGTTCGGCGCTGTAGCACTGACAATGTCCTCTCCCCATCTGTCTCCCTCTGCCAGGTTTCTCAGCCCCTACCTCTATGTTCACCTTCATCGTCCTCATCATCACCATCATCGTGTGCCTCTCACACGTCTGCTTTGGACACTTCAAATATCTCAGCGCCCACAACTACAAGGTAACAAACCAACCGCCAGAGAGACTCTTACTTTTTATTATTATTATGCTAAATTAAATTGTATGAAGGTAATGGCCGTCAAGTACTTGCAGACCACATGTCTGTCTTATGGCAGGAGGTCTACTTTTTTTCTTAGTTCATTCAGTATGGGTTTTAATATATGATCAATCTTCCTCTCATTCCTATCCAACTCCAATTCTAATATTTTATCCCCATTATTTGGCAAATTGTTTTTGCCCATGCCAGTCTCCTGACTACCGGTGTTCACCAGGACCGTGTTCCTGAGGGCTATGCAGTGCATGTGTTCTGGGGAGGCCCCTCTACCCAAATGCCCCTCTACCCAAATGCCCCTACGGTCCTGCCCTGGTCACAATTACCCAAATGCCCCTACGGTCCTGCCCTGGTCACATTTGGCCACCCCTACGGTCCTGCCCTGGTCACATTTGACAGAAAACCAGTCATGTCCCTATGAAACAAAGCAAATGGGCTTAGGCACTGGATCTCATAGGGAAAAGATGACATTGAAGGTGGGTGAAGACCTGCTGATGAAGCAGTTCTCAAAGTAATCACTGAGTTTGTCCTGAAACCCCCAGATTGACGCGGAGATCGTGGACGGGATGGAGAACGGTCGCACCGCTCGTACCTCACCCTCCAACAAGTCGGCTGTGAGTACTGTGCCTTCTCCGTCCAGGACGACATTCATCCGGCATCTTTGTTCCATTCGTAAACACTGGAATACCTAGTGTGAACATTACAAAGTATTGTAATGCTAATCGAAATTGCTAATTGTCCAGTAGAAGGAATTCCAAACTGCTTCTGAATATGGGATGTATTTAAGACACTTACCTGCTTTCTTTTTCATTCCCTCCCTCCCTCGTTCCACTACAACAGCAGATGTACATTGCGTCCGTGCTCCAGGACCCAAACCTGGACGAGTTGGGCTCAGCTGGCAGCGGGGTCAGTGAGGGCTCACAGGACGAGGAGATCATCCACGTCGGGAACAGCTTGAACGAGGCCGACTTCCAGGTAGCCTACAAGTTAAAAACCAGAGAGTTGCCGGTTTGAATCCCAGCTCCAGCTGGATGAGTCTGGTGTGCCGTCATTTGCTTCTCTGCCCTTGTCGAACAAGGCACATCCTTGCACGACTGTCCCTGGTGCTCACCTCACTCCTCCGCTGGGTCTACGTTCTTGGGGTATGAGTTGTTGTCTTCTCTCCCACTGAACACTGTCAAGTATCTCCTCTCCTTGTTTCTTCCAGAGTGGCGAGGACAGCCTCATCGCTAACGAGGTGCGGCACTGACGTCAGGGGACGCCGGAGACTGTTGTCGGGACAGAGACGGATGTGGAGACAGAGGCAGGGACTGTAATGGCAGAAACTATGGTGTAATATGACTGACAGACTGGATACACTGATGCAGTGAATTAAGCTACGGAGCGGTTTTGCATGGAGAGACCACTAAACTAAAGACCTTGAGCTGAGAGAGAGGAAGGGACTATTTCTCTTTACTCTAAACTAGCATGAACACAAAGAGCTTATTTGGGCTGTTTAACCCTCTTGGAGAGTAGGCCATGGACATCAGGTCCTCAATCTGAGAGGGATTACGGGAACATAAGAATACCTCCTACAAAAGGACCCTATCCACAAAGGCTTACAAATAAAGGACTGCTTCCAAACTGCTTTGCTAGGATTCTCTATTTTGATCTGTACCGTACTACCTTCGCAAGGACTCTGTAGGGTTCTCTGGAACTAGGATTCTACTATAGCGTTCTACTACAGAACTAACATTCTGCTGTAGGGTTCTGCTGTATGGTTGTATTAAGGAACATGGATTCTGCTCTCTGGAACTGAGATTCCAGTACACGATTCTACCCTGGAACTGGGTCTCTAGCTAAGACTCTATTCTGGCCGATGTCTTCCTTCATGAGGAATCTACACATTCTGATTGCAGAGCATGATACAAACTAGCAGTAATGAGAAACTTTGCTCTCTCTTCCCACTCTTGGTTTTGAACTGCCTGTGGCTCTGAACAGTCCCTCTCAGCAAAGTACTGATCCAACGGGGAGACGGAGAGACAATAATAGAACAGTGTTTTCTTTGCCTTGTCAAGCAGGCCTGACAGGGAATATCTTTCCGTCTAGATATCCTTACAACACTTTGGCTATTGCACTGGAAGGAGAAAGACAGGTGTTCGCCTGCGCCCAACACTGGTTTGTCCCACAGCACGGTGCTAGAATGATCACTCAGGCATGCCGCGGACTTCAGAGGGTGTTGGAGAGGTTTTTCCTTCCCATGATCCTTTGCCTGTTCTGTCTGCATCCCTAACAGTGTGAGCGTGAAGGAGCTTGTATGAGACTGAGGAAAGGAGGACTGTCAGCATCAGACCCTGTTGTTGCCCTGCCCTGGTCTGCTCCACTCTGTCCCCGCCGTTTCCGGCCTCTGAACGCTTCCAACCCTGTGTACAAACGGAAGACGGTCGCCAAGACGACCTGCCCGACCACTCTAATCTAACACTCCTCACTGCTGTTCTGGCTTTTTGTTTAGCTTCTCTGACATTTCTTTCCGGTACAAAAACATCTGGATTTGTAAAATGTAAAATAGCATTTTTTTGGGGGGGGGGGGGGGGGGAGAAATGGTATTTATTTTTAGGCATGGTTATTTTTAGTTGGTCTGAACTTTATTAATTCATTAACTACTATTTTGACATAAAAACAACCTTAAACTGGATCGATGAAGACTGAGATGCATGATGGGATAATGAACCTCATAATACACTAGTTGCTCTGGTTTCTGACCTATTCAGCCCAGAGTCAAAGCTACTGGAGGAGGACTGTGGCTCCAGGCGGAGCCATAATGGAGCCCTATCATGTAACTAAAGGCAGATTGCTCTCCAGAGCCCCAAAAGGACATCAGGAAGCAAAGCGGATATGACAGCCTACCCTGTTCTGTATCTCACATCTGGGGTTGCAGAATTCCCCAAAATGTCTCAAAATTCCCAGGTTTTCCACAATGCCAGTTGGAGGTTTTTGGAATATTTCTTGGAAAACCTCTGATTCTTTTTGTCAGGAATTTTGCAACCCTGTCCAAGTTTCTCCCAGGCAGGACTTCCAGGGTGGAACAATGTTCATTTGAAAAGGGAGAGCTTGACCCTTGAACTCTAGGTCTGTGACCTTTACCCTGTAGTTACACCTGGCCTTTTCTCTCTGTTAGTGGCGTGTTCAGCCGGGGCTGGGACAATGCTGGTGAACGTTCAAAACGAAATAAGTTATTTACAGCAAACTTGCCTTTTTGAAATGTAGAATATGGACTTGTGAATTCCATTCCCAAAATGTCTACTTGCATCGTTCGACAGCGTCTCCCTGCTGAACGCGCCAACCTGACCATAGCCCTGCTCTGATTGGCCGATCTGTCTGCCCTAGAGTCGATCTCATCTAGCTGCTGTCATCAATACACGCCTCTTCATTCTGTTTACAACACTACTGAAGTTTGCGCCACTGTCAGTCTGAACACTTGTTTGTTTCAGAAAACTCTATAGGAATAATAAGCTTTTAGATGGTAGTTTTCTCTGCTGCCAACTTGGTAACCTGTATCCCATCTAGATGGACTCTGTTTGGTTTAGGAACAGTCTTAAATGATGTACACTTATCCTCATCCAATGACAACATGAATTGTGAGAATAGCAAGACACGTCATCATGTAAAAGTCTTCATTTAAAAAATAATAATTCAAATGATCATTGAGCGTTGTTACAAAGGACGATGGCCCTACGGCCAAGTCTCATCTACAGGCCGTGTTGTTTAATGATTTGCTGACGTGTAGAGTTGTATAGGCAACACGTAACGGCCTAGTCAGGACTGAACAGACTGCACAGAATGAATTCCACCCTATTCTGTATCAAGTGCACTATTTTTCATGTTATTATAGTGCTTAGTTGAAAACTAGTGCTCTATATAGGGGATAGAGTGCAACTTGGAATGCTGACAAAGTCTTAATGCAGTAAGACTTGGTGAACGGTTTTAGGTGCCGATATGCTTTGGTTGTGCTGTTCAGATGACTGTTGAACCAGTACTAGGAATGACCATGAAAACAGGCGAATCAGCAAAGTAATTCCACCATGATCGTGATGTGTGCTCTCTTCAACTTGTTACAACATTCCATTAACAGAACCAATGATCAGCTTTGTGTTCTCCCAGTGCAACCCCTTATGGCAGAACATATCTGGTCTCGTTTAAAGGGATAGTTCACCCAAATTTCAAGTAGGAAATACAAATTGGTTTCCTTACCTTGCTAGCAGTCAACAGACAAGGTTGGAGCACAATTCATGCTTCGGTTTAGATTTCCCGACACTTTTCCCAAATGCAATTAGCATTTATTTAAATTAGCATGTGACGCACAAATTTAAGTCAAGGTAGCTACAGTAAATGAGCATTTCTTTCATACGGAATGTTAAAATCTGTTACGTTGTCATTGCGGTAAACTATCCCTTTAGCAAGACCAACTGTAGAATTCAGTCTGGTTTTATTTCCGATGTGCATATTTCATGTTAAATACTGTCAGATAGATAGGAATTCACTTGTGTTAAAAGTCTTGGTTCCACATTGTGGATATACATAAAGGAAAAAAAAAAAAGAAACAAATGTCCTTGAAATGTTTTCTTGGCACAATGTAGTCAGTCAACTGGTTAAAACACCCCCCAGAAGCTGTTCTATTGTGACATCAGCTGGGCTCGAGATGCCCCTGAAAATATTCATAAACCAAGTAACAAATCTACTAAGTAGTACAGGTTTGATTTACTATTATATTCCTTATACAATGTAGTGTCTGGCTCTGTACAGTAAAAGGATGGACTCAGGATTTTATGAAACTTGTTTTATTTTACAGTGTTACTTTGTCAGTAGTTCTCTGAGAATAATAGATTTTTTATGTAACATGCTAAAAGGCATATTATATTATTACGTGTTGTGTCATTCTCTCCTTTTCATTATTCTTTGGAACAGAAATCCCTGTAAGTACGACTCATTTGAAAAGGGTCAAAGACATGCGTATTAAGCACATCAGTGGCAGATACAGTTGTAATACCACTCATACCACTGGAACATTGAGATTTAACAGTAATACATAATGTGAAGGATCTGTTTTTTAAAGGGACAGTTCAACATTTCGGCAACCAAGACCTTTTTTTATACTTACACAGAGTTGCATGAATTTGTGGATAAAAGGTTTGTCTCTGCTTGCCGTTTGACGGTAGTTTCTTGAGCCATTTCTTCTTTTGGCATTAGCACAACTGGCCGTGTACAGGAACATTGTATGCTGTTCTATTAAAAAAGGGCTTCATTGTCAAAATGTCTAACCATCCCTTTAAGCTGCTCTTGTGTTTGATATATTTGCACTAATTTCACTTTTTGAGGTTATTGTGATTTTCCCATGACCAATAATGAGCCTAGGCATGAATGCCCACATGGCTGTGAAAGTAACTTGGGTCGTACTCATTTGGCACCAAACACAAGAAAAACCGAAAGCACTGAACATGTCCAATAAGAAATGCTTGTTTTTCATTGAAAAAAGTTTTTTTTTTTTTTTTGGTACGATTTGCCCTAGTGAATATGACCATGGAGAAACAGGATGGTGGCCATGACAAAAATATAGAGTCTCCAGAAATGTGTTCTCCACATAAGTGCAAGCAAGTTGTAGATAAAACACAGGGGCACACATTAAACTGGCTGTTCTCCACACTAAGCTGTAACCAAGGCAATCTGAATCCCTGAGCTGTCCTCCCCTTTCTCTCATCGTCTTGTGTGATGCCTCTGAAATATATGACGAATCGTCAGAGAGCTCTGAATGTTTCTAGGTAATACCACCAAACGTTGCATTGAACCTGTATGTCCTTTTATGAATAAGTAAAATGTGCATTTTACACCCATTTTATCCTCTGATTATTCATTTCTGTAAAAGTTTTCTTTTTCTTCCTAAAACCAACCCACAAAAATAGTTTTTATTCTACGCTCCTCGAAGGAAATGGAGGGAACACTTCAATCACACTTCGGGTCTCGATGAACAGAATACATTAAAGTTCAAAATCTTTACTGTACATTGTGTAAATAGTTGAGAAGAAAATGACGTAACAACGGTCAATGGAAACAAAAATGACCACCCGTTTGAGGGCTGGATTCAAACTCAGACCGAAAATCTAAGTAAACATTGGAAATCACAGGCTGTTCCAACTTGGGTGAATTTCATCACAGCAACTCGTAATGTTTCTCATTAGTATGTATGGCCCCCATGTGCCTGTAAGTCTGACGATGGGTCTGAGGATTTCATCCCGATCCCTAACAGCAGTCAGGGTACCGTTGGCTAGCACGTGGAGGTCTCTGCAACCCTCCAAGAATACGACCATTACTGACTCACCGCCAAACCGGTCACGCTGGATGATGTTGCAGGCAGCATAATGTTCACCACGGCGTCTCCAGACTCTTTCACACGTGCTCAGTGTGAACCTGCTCTCATCTGTGAAGAGAACAGGGCACCAATAGTGGACCTGACAATTCTGGGGTTCACTGGCAAATGCCAGTTGAGCTGCAGGGTGCTGGGCTTTGAGCACAGGTGCCACTGGAGGACATCAGGCCCTCATGCCACCCTCATGGAGTCTTTCTAACAGTTTGTCAGAGAAATGCACACATGTAGCCCATGCACACCAGTAACCTTGAGGTCATTTTGTAGGGCTCTGGCAGTGTTCCTCCTGTTTCTCCTCGCACAAAGGAGCAGATACCGGTCCTGCTGCTGAGTTGATGCCCTTCTACATCCCTGTCCAGTTCTCTTCATGCAATTCCCCTTCTCCTGGTATCTCCTCCATGCTCTTGAATGTACTGGGAGACACAGCAAACCTTCTTGCAACGGCACGTATGGATGTGCCATCCTGGAGGAGCTGGACTACCTGTGCAACCTGAATGGGCTGCAGGTACCGCCTCATGCTACCAGTAGTGACAAGGACACTAGCAAAACACAAAACTAGAGAAGAATCAGTCAGGAAGGATATGGAGAGAGCAATTGTCTGTGGCCACCACCTGCAAAACCATTCCCTTTGGGGGTTGTCTTGGTGTTGCCTCTCCAGTGCACCTGTTGTCACTTTCATTTGCACCAAAACATTGATTCACAGTCACTTGTGCTTCCTGACTGGACAGCCTGATATCCCTGAAGTTGAACTGACTGACTGATCTCAAATATTGGCATATCTATTCATTTTGCTTGCTGTCCAAATAAACCTAGGGCTATTCCATAAAATATTCACCTGTGAGACATTCTAAAAATAATTTGCATACACAAGACCGTCTGACCGTGGTCAATGATCTGTTTTAATTATTACTAATGACAATTAGCAGTGGGCAAAATGGTGCAAACTTACCTTGGAGCAGAAAATCAAACAGAGCAATTGAGGTGGGGGTTATGTCCACTCAACAAGGGTACAGCACATTAACACAATGTCCATTTTCATTGAGAAATATGGTTGTCTGTTTAGTGTTTCATTTGAATCAGCACAAATAACCATGAAAGCACATCTACGGACAATGCCTGTGTACCAAGTGAAAATCTATTCCATGCATTGTGCACCTAATACTGGAGCCCCTGTCAGAAGTGTGCGTAGGAATAGCCAGGTTGCTATGAAGAGCCCATTTCTTGAAGAGCTGTATTTTAAACAGATGTGTTCATGCATTTCCTCTAGTTCTTTGATCAATAAAATTGTTATTTAATCAATCTGTCTTATTGTTGAACAGTCGGTTAGCTATTAGTCCCAGTGAGTGACTCTTGACATATATTAGTGTTTTTGCTGTTTTCTGAAATGAATTGTCACATTTATATTGAAATTGCAGAACTTTTAGGGTGACTGATGTCATTGTGTTTTATGTGGTTGTGCTAGCATTTCACTGCGCTAAAGCTGTGTAAGTTGCTGTGTTTCGGATTGACCCTCTGGTCTTGTGTCATGATCCTGTGGCCTTCAGGTTCGTTAACCTCGGCCTTCTGGAAACGTTTACAGTCAAATGTATATTTACCAGACCTTTTTGTGTCAGCGGTAGTCACAATACAGGTGCCCAGTCTAAAACCCCAGTGGGGAACCAATCAGATGTTGAAGATCACTGACTAGGAAACAGTGGAGGTGTTATGGGGGGGGGTCACTGAATGACTCAGCAGTGAGATCACTGCCTTGCAGTTAACTGCATCATTACGAGACCAGGGTTTGAATCTTGATTCCAGATTTGTCCGGGGGTCCAGTGAAAAGCAGTGTAATTATGTCAGCACCATCTGGTTTTGGGGGGATTAGTAATCAACTTTGGCTGCCTTGTCTCTGCACTCTAGCAACCCCTGGGCCTGGCAGCAGCTTGGGTGCCTGTGATCACAGTCAAGGTGGAAGACTGGAGAGTGTGTTCCTCCCTGCATATAAGGATTCCAGCATAGACTTCCTGTCTGAGTGAGCAGCATGATAAAAACTGTCCTGAGCCCGCTGGTCGTTGCTGAAATGGACCATCGTAACATATATAGCGAAGTTTGTGGGAAAAATGGGTACAATTGGAGATCATATGAGTACATGGTGACCAGGTGATGAGGGACAGTGTCTTGTGTTGTTGTCTTTTTCATGGTTATTTAAATGGGTGTCCTGGTCCTCTGTGGTCACAAAAAAATCTAAGAGACTTACCGTGAGAGCAATCGGTATTTTTATAAATGCCTATTCTCTATAAATTCTCTATAAATGCCTATTTTCAATGAGGTCAGTAGGATGGGATACATTGTCTGATGTATATTGCCTCTGCATGTGTAAAAAAAAAAGGTTGTTTATGCACAGAAATCGAATGGGCGCCCCTTAGTGGAGAAAAACAGGAAGTAAAAACAATGTGGAGCCCTCAATCTTTGCTGTGATTTCTGTAATCTGACATTACAAAAATGACACTATATTGCATGAGACACAGCAGTTGTAATCATTAAAAGGTGGATTCGATTAATCTTTTTTTTTTTTTATCTCAGTCCCAGCGGTAAAAAATATATTGGTATGTTAAAGTTTTCAACTTTTACAAGCCTACTGGTTAAAGCACCAAATGGTACCACATAACTCACAATAGTTTATTCGGGGACCTGTACGTAAGTTATACCTAAGTTTTACGATACCCAAGACCTACCGATTGACTTTAACTTCCATAGAGGGTGACGTCAGATTTGGGGCGTCCCAAGGATTCCGTTTCGACTTCTGGACCTGTGGACCGGTCGGCACGGAGAGTATCTCAATTATTATTGTCTCGATACCCGTGTTTCTTGCTCCTATGTTCTGAAGTAAGAGAAACTACTGTGTAGACACCAACTCCTTGGTAGGCTATTCATGAAGCATTGTGTTAATATATGATAAGCTTCATGACCAATTGGTGTCACGGTCGGTGAGGAGACGAGGAGAGACGAGTTATCTGTTGAGATTAACTTCGCCACGGTCACAAGTTCAGGGAGGTGACGTTTCGTCCACGGTTGATGCAGTTCGTTTTCTAACCGCTAGGTGTCGTTTTATAAGAGGGCTGTTGAAAATGACAATAAGGTTTAACGCAGCGACGTGGAAGAGTTAGCAACTATGAAAATAATGTCACGCCGGTCAATGTCTCTCGTGTGATTACGTCGGCTTTTAAATGTTTTTAACGGTGTATTTAACCGTGTATTTGAAATGGTATTGAATAATAATTGTCAATCTTAATCTCATACTTACATAGAGTTCGCTATGGACGATGCAATAGCGATTATTTTAATATCCCTTGCGATGTTTTTCGGATGTTTTCTACTAGGTTTGATCCCACTTTTGTTCAAACTTTCTGAGGTAAGTCATTTAATTCTCAACTTTCTATTCCCCCTTTCCGACTGTAGTTACAGTCTAGTCCGCATGCTCGCAAGTTGTCTCTTTTCAAAACAATATCTAGTAAGTGGTGTCTGCAACAGGGTCCACCCATTCTAGATTTACTTAATGTTTATTTTGTGAAAATGCAATAAATGTATCAATGAGTTGTTTTAATACTTTTTTGTATAATACCTTAAAAAGGATTACAACGTTTCCTCACCAATTCAAACCGATAGTCAATTATCAAAAAATCACTACTGTGTAACTCCGTATTTCCTATTTCAATGAATAATAAACTCATGAATATGGAATAATGTTGATATTGCTTAAGGAATCGCGTACACACGTTATCTGTATTTTGATTCAGACTGCTGTTGTGGTATGTGTTGCGGTGCGTGCGTACGTGTGTGCGTGCGTGTCCCTTTCTCTCAACAGAAAAAGCTGCATTTCGTCAGTATATTCGGAGCGGGCCTTCTCTGTGGTACTGCTCTTGCTATTATCATACCAGAGGGAGTGGAACTACTGGACGAGTCATTTAGAGGTAAGGTAACAGAGATGAACTAGAAGACCCCCATGATTGAATGTAATACACCTGTGAAGGACTATATGACCCTGTGAGGGACTACATAACCTTGTCATAACAGACCCCTGAGCTGGGCTATAAGGCTCCCGTGATGGGCTGTAACCCTTGTGATGGGTTTTGGAGATGAACAGCCCACGTCAACAACAGATGATGCCACAAATTACTGTAGACTAGATCACTGTTGTTTAGTGTTCATGGGCACAATACTTCCTGGTTTGATGTTTGTTAGGCTGCTCACGGTTACCATGCCAGCTATTCATTATTTCAGGGGTTTAACTGAATATATAACGAACCATTAAAAAGGGAGTGTTAATTAACAACACAGCCCGCCCGTTCCGTAATTCATTCCTGTTTTTACAACTTGCCATCAAACGAAACCCCAGAAAGCAACTGGCATCGATAATGAAGGGCACTCCAGGATGAATCACCTTGGTGAAATGAAAAGCACCTTTGTGACCAAATGTATGTCTCTGTTTAGTGATGTGTGATGCTGCCGATGTGAAATCCCTGCATACATTTCCTAGTTGCAGCTCAGCTTGGTCAGGCAAGGAAAGAAGTTATACTCTTATGTCATCATGAAATCCATCGGTCAATATCAATGTGTAATAATCAGCCTTATTCTTTATTTGAACACCACTTTCTTCCTTACTGCTTGTAATTTTTACTTCACAGTATTTATCCCCGACATGAGGATATTTTCACTGCGCCAAGAGATACAAGCCTCTTCTAAGTTTTGTGTGTGGCAAACACTGTACATTTTGCCAGGGTTAAAGCTTTGGCGTCAATGAATTGTTACTATAGGAACAGAAGGGCAGTCTGGGGATGTTGACTCCATTTCTGGTTAGGAGGAACATTGATGCAACTGTTCTAAGTTCACCCTTATATTCTCTCCCAAGCCCCCTCCTGCTCCTTGGTCTCAGCAGCCAATCAGAATGCCAGTGACAACGGGGTCGGGGGTCAGACCGCAGGGAATGGGGATCCCCCCTCTAAAGGCCTTCCAGCACGGTTCTTCATCGGGGTCTCCCTCGTGATGGGGTTCACCCTCATGTTCCTGGTGGACCAGATCAGTAGCTACTGCTCCATACATGGTGAAGATGTAGCATTAGCATGTTCTACTGAAAAAACTTGTGAAGCCACTAACTTGCTCTCTGGGGTAAAGGTTCCCTGTATGTGTAAATGTAGGTTTCGCTTCCTCTTAGAACTCTCTGTGTGTGTTAATACTTCAGTAACAAATATATTTTAAAGAAAACAAAGGAATGTCTGCACTCAAGAATATATTTACAATTTACTATATTTTTTTGTACACTTCAGTAGATGAACCAGATTTTCTCTGGTTCATCTGTCAGCCAACTTTTCTAGTTTTTGGTCGAGGTGGCAAGACCGTACAGACAGATTTGAGTCCAGCAGTTATCCCTTTACAAACATCTTTTACAATCTTCATATTAAAATGTCAGTGTTCCTCCTTCAGGAGAACCCATGGGGCTCACATTTGACTGGTTATGTTGTCCTTGTAGATCCACGAACTGGAATTTCCAATAGAACCAGCATCACAGCTACACTTGGACTGGTCATTCATGCTGCTGGTAGGTAACACACACACACACACACACACACACACACACACAGTGCACCACATATACAGAAACTCACACTTTCTAACCCATTTTGGTGAAAACATTAAAAGTTATAAAGGGCTTCTCATTTGTTTTTGTTTAATAACATATGATTAGGCTTACATAAAGATACGGCACATGGGCTCTTTGAAAGTTCCTGAGCTTGAGGGTCACATGATGTGCCACATGAGGAAGTTAAGACCAGTTCGAAGACTGTTCTGTTGTGCCTTTCACTGTCTCGTATAATGGTACAGAGTAGTCAGGAACACATCCCACAGACAATGAAGCAGATAGCCTCTCTTTTGGACCAGACCACAACCACCAAAGTGATTTTAAGTCAACTAGGATAACTTTGGTGTGTCTGTGGTAATAATGTTGGTCCTCCCACACAGCTGATGGTGTAGCTCTTGGAGCGGCTGTGGCTTCCTCCCAGGTCACAGTTCAAGTTGTGGTGTTCCTGGCTGTCATTCTGCACAAGGTGAGTTCTCTGGTTTAACCTGCTTCTATGGAGTTGCATCACAATCAGTGGCGGCTCCTGATTGGCTGTGTAGTGGGAGCGGCTCCTAATTGGCTGTGTCGTGGGGGAGGTTCCAAATAGTGGAAGAGTTTATGTCAACATAAAAACAAACATTCTTTGTGGACCCTTCCAGCACTCAATTATTGCTCCGGGCAAGAATAAATAATACTTTCAAGTGGTAGCCATGAGTTTAGTTCACACCATGAGGACATCAAAAAAGGAATATTAGAGCTACAAAGCTGCATACTATACTGAACAGAGAAAATCAGAACTAAGGCAACTAGACTGATAGCTAGAATTATTTAAGAAGCCAACAAGGGAATCTGATTCGCACAGTTTGGTTGCAGAAATAAGAGAGAGACAGGTTAGTTTAGCTACCTACAATTACACATTACTCTTTTATCCAAAGTCCTGTAAAACAGTTCTGGGTTCTCGATTTCTTAGATTTGTTTTTGTTTTCCTTACTGCCAGCTCAAAAGTTGGAGTTGATAATCAATTTGCTTGAGCAAGAGTCTTCCAACCCATTCTAGCTGTATCTTGTTAGCTTTGACTACTGTTTTGGAATTTCTTGAACCGATGTAGACTTTAAAGGAGTTCCTATCGATGGAATTACCATCACACTACCGGCTTTACTAATAGTTCAACTGAACTAATTTGCAAAGTATTCCCAACGTGTGCAGCCATGCTTTCTTCCTGTCCAGTAACAAGTGTATTTATTATAAATTATGATTATTATCGCTTTCCTCTGTAATTTGGTTATGCAGCTTGATCTATGCAGATGTACTGTTTATCTAGTCAAATCTTTATTTGTCTAGCACTGTGGTATCACCATGATGGCAGTGACTACATTGCTTGATCTTTGGGGCCACCTAGGCAATACCTGATATACAGCTGCTGCCAATTTAGATTTTTTTTCAAGAAGATGTAAAAGACCCCAGGATAGTAAATTCATAACTAATCAGTGAGCAATTAAATAAAAAGGAAAAGTGAACAATGATCCATTAAGGTCACTGGTTAGTAATTAACTCCATTTACCTGGTTATTTATTTCTTTATTAGGAACTTCTCAAAACTGGTGAACACGACCATGTCATTTTTAAAGAGTAAAATGTTAACACTTTTTTATGATAATTTGTACCATAATGCATTACAGAAGAACATTTACAAAAACGTTTTTCTTTTACAATCCCAATGGGAGCACTGACCCAAATGTGCAGGCCACTAATGCAAGCAATATTGGACAAAATGACATCTTGATCAACAAGTCGTGGGATGGGATGGTTCTGCGAAACCTCCCAAACTCTCCCTTGGTTCTATTAAATGTACTTGAATGAATTCTCTCTCATTTTGTCTGGGTTTCATTGTCCTTCTCTCCCTCCCTCCCTCCCTCCCTCCCTCCTTCTCTCAGGCTCCTGCAGCGTTTGGTTTGGTTTCCTTTCTGATGCATGCAGGTTTAGAGAAGAAGCAGATTCAACAACACCTGTTAGGCTTCTCTGCTGCAGCACCTGTGCTGGCTATCAGTACCTACTTCATCCTTAATGAGGTGAGAAGCACCAGCAAACTCCCTTTCTGTCACCTGGAATCTGATATCATAGCAAGCAAGCAAGTGTATTTATATAGCACAATTCATACATCGAAGCAATTCAATGTGCTTTACAAAGAAAAAATATATATAAAAATACAATAACATAAAAACAAATACTCAAATGAAAACTTCAAAATAAATTAAAACATAATACTAATAAAAAATACAATAAGAAAGCATATAAAGATTAAAAATGGGATAAAAACATAGGAAGCTATAAGGCTAAACGGTGTGGTTAAGTTTAAGTACTCAGTCATAGGCACGTGAGAAGTGTTTATAACCTGGATTTAAAAATATACACGTTTGGTGCACGTCTAAGATCTTCTGGTAGTTTATTCCAGTTGTGTGCAGCATGAGTACTAAATGCAGTTTCTCCATGTTTAGTTTGGACTCTGGGCTCTACTAGCTGACCTGTGTTCATGGATCTAAGAGCCCTGCTCGGTTTATATTCTTCAAACATATCAGAAATGTATTTGGGTCCTAAACCATTCAGAGATTTATAAACTAAATGCAAAGATTTAAGAACCGGAGTGATGTGCTCTGTTCTCTTGGTCCTGGTTAACATTCTAGCAGCAGCATTCTGAATGAGCTACAGTTGTTTTACAGTCTTTTTCGGGTGTCCAGTTAAGAGGCCATTACATTAGTCAACCCTACTAGAGATAAAAGCATGGATGAGCTTCTCTTGGTCTTTTTCGGACACCAAGCCTTTGATTCTGGCTATATTTTTTAGATGATAGAATGCTGTTTTGGTGACTGCTTTAATATGACTGTTAAATGTGAGGTCTGAGTTTATCAGAACACCAAGATTACATACCTGATCCCTGGTTTTAAGGGCACAAGAATCCAGCTCTTTACTTATTATTTTTCTTTTCTTTTTGTTGCCAAACACAATTATCAGACAATTTTGGTTCATCCAGGTATTTATGTGCTCTTTACAGTGACACAGAGAGTCTATTGAGCTGTTGTCATATGGTTCGAGAGCCATATATATTTGAGTATCATCGGCATAGCTGTGGTAGTTAATGTTGTTGTTCTGTAGAATTTGGCCCAGAGGTTGCATATAGAGGTGGTCCGAGGACTGATCCCTGTGGAACTCCACATGTCATAGCCACCCTATCAGATTCATGATTACCAATGGTGACAAAGTAACTCCGGCCATCTAGATAAGATCTGAACCAATCAAGGACTGTCCCTGAGAGTCCTACCCAATTTTCCAGGCTATCCATAAGTGTTCTATGATGTACAGTATCAAATGCTACACTGCGATCTAATAGAACCAGAACTGTTATTTTATCAGAATCAGTATTCTGCCGTATATCATTTAAAACTTTAATCAGGGCCGTTTCAGCACTGTGGTGAGGTCAGAAACCTGACTGAAATTTGTCTAAGAGACCGCTTGAGGTCACAAAATTGCTGAGTTGATTGAAGACAACCTTCTCAATGATCTTGGCTATAAAAGGGAGATTTGATACAGGTCTATCGTTGTTCAGTATAGATGCATCCAGTGTTCTATTTTTTAATAGGGGCTTAATGGCTGCTGTTTTTAGAGAATTTGGGAAAATGCCTGATTGCAGAGAGGTATTAACCATTTGCTGTAGGTCCATTGTTATAGAGTCATTTTTTTATTTATTTTTTAAGTCTGATGGTAGTGTCTCGAGACAGCAAGTGGAAGCTTTAAGATGTCAAACTGTTTCTTCTAGGGATTTTTGATCAATTGTATTAAAATGTTTAGTTCTCTTTTCAGGGTTCTTACCATCATGGTGGTTCTCCATGGTGTTTTCTGTTTGCTCATAGTTTTCTTTACCTTTACCGGTGCAACACGATCCATGACATTCAATATTTTGGCATTAAAATAATCCAGGAGTACATCAACTGACTCAACACTTATTGTTGGAGAGATAGCTATGGCTTCCATTAACTGAGCATTGGTACTCTCATTAATGTACCTTTTCTTAACAGAAACAGAGTTTACTGGAACATTTGGGGTGATAAGTGAATCAAAAAAGACACAAATGATCAGTCAGGGCCAAGTCTTTAACCATGGCAGAGGAAATATCGAGACCTTTTGAGAGAACCAGATCTAGAATGTGGCCTTGAGTGTGTGTACGCACTTTCACATGTTGAGTGAGATCAAAAGTGTCAAGTAGTGCAAACAGTTATTTGGCATTATTGTCTGTACTATTATCTATGTGGATGTTAAAATCCCCTGTAAGAATAAACAAGTTTTAATCAACTGATATTTTGATGGAGGTGGAGAGAGAGAGAGAGTGTGGTGGTGGGAGGGGGGGGGGGGGGGGGGGGGGGGGGGGGCAGACAACATCTTCTGGAAGCATTGGGTGATTTTAGTTAGAGGGTCAGGAGGGGGGGGGGTGGATACTCTGCCTATGAGTACTGTCCTTCATGCTTATCTTGCTTGGTAATGGCGTGACGTATGTTGGCAACAAGCAGCCGGAATCCCATGATGTTTGGATGAACCGTATCAGGTCTAAAGCGGTCTTTACAGTTCCAAAGAATATTGAAATTGTCAATAAACCTTATCCTGTGGTTGAGGCATGCCGATGTCAGCCATGTATTCAGCCCAAGGAGTCTGCTAAAAGATTCAATTCCATTCCCAAAGGTTGGAATGGGGCCTGAGATGAAAATATGTTGTTGAAAGTTGTTTATTTTCTCCAGTAGCACAGAAAAGTATTTTTTCAGGATCTCAGAGACAGTTTTCCTTTGTAGAATGTCAAAAGACCCACTGTGGATAATAATCTGCATGTTGCTTGGATGTGTAGAGAGAATAACTGACAACATTTCTGTTAGCTCTCTGACCGATGTGTCAGCCATGGTTAGGTTTTCAGTCTTTGCCATTCTGATATGCTTGGTTACGTCATCCCCAATCAAGGTAGTATCTTGAAAGAAAGGCTGTCAAAAGGCAGGAAGCAGGAGAGTTGCGTTATGCGACTAACAGGCATGAAAGCAGGAAGGACTACACATCAAAGGGGATAATTGCATATTGAAAACAAATGGGATTTATTCATGTTCAATTAAGTATAACATACCCATTCAAATGTATATAGTGATGGCCATTCAAGGCTTCATTACTGTTCTTCTAGCAGCAGGATATTATGCTAGCAGTACTAACTCTGATTTTCTTTTTCAAAATAAAAGCCATCATTGAAATTTATAAGGTAATATAGTAAAAATTCTAGTCTGTACATTTTATGTTTAATGTCCATTCCAATGTTATTCTTGTCTGTTCTTTTTCACAGACTAGATTAACTATATGGCCTTATACACTTCAATTATGGCTTTTATTGTGATAAAGATCATCTGAGTGCTGTCAGCATAATATCCTACTGCTAAAATAACGCTAATGAAGCCTGGAATGGCCATCAATAAATAAATACATACATATATACACATACACATATACACACACACACAGGCCAATGCATTTTTTTTCTAAACATCATATACGATGATATATGTTTATAATCATCTGCAATATGGGGTTTCAATGATTTGATGATGTGCAAATCATTTAAACCCTATATTCAATAGAAAACAGTACAAAGACAACATATCAAATGTTGAAACTGAGACATTTGATTGTTTCTAGAAAAATAAATGCCCACTTTGAATTTGATGCTTGCAACATGTTTCAAAAACCTTGGGACAGAGGCAAAAGAAGACTAGAAACGTTGTGTAATGCTAAAAACGAACCTGGTGGAACATCACATCTAATTAGGTAAACTGGGAACAGGTCAGTAACATGACTGGATATTAAAAGACCATTCCAGACAGGATGGGTCTGTCAGAAGTCAGGACGAGGGGGGAACACCACTCTGTGAAAGATTCCTTGGTCAAATAGTGCAACAATTTAAGAATAACGTTTCTCAACATAAAATTGCATAGAGTTTGGAGATCTCATCATCTACGGTACATAATGTCATTAAAAGATTCAGAGAATCTGGAGAAATCTCTGTATGCAAGGGGACAAGACCGAAAACCAGTATTTGATAGCTGTGATATTCGGGTCCTCGGGCGGCACTGCATTAAAAACAGACACGATTCTGTAGTGGAAATCACTGCATGGGCTCAGAAACACTGAAAACCATCGTCTGTGACAATGGTGTATGTCTCTGCTTCCACAAATGCAAGAAAAACCTTTATGCAAAGAAGAAACCAGATATAAAGAAAACTGTGAAACCAGATATAAAGAAAACCGAAGAGGAAAACTGTGTTCTGACAAATCAAAATGACGAAAAATATGACAAAATAGACCCCGAACTGTTGAGCAACTGAAATCCTGTTATATCAAGCAAGAATGGGAAAACATTTCACTTTCAAAAGCACAGCAGTGGATCTCCTCAGTTCCCAAACATGTACAGAGTGTTGTTAAAAGAGGTGATGCAACACCGTAAACAAGCCCCCATCCAAACTTTTTATGAAACGTGTTCATGGCAACAATAACATGTCTCAGTATAAAGATGTATGTTGTCTTTGTACTATTTTCAATTGAATATGTGGATGAATGATTTGCACATCATTGTATTCTGTTATTATTGGCATTTTATGCAGAGCCCAACATTTTTGGAAACGGGGATGTAGAATTCTTTCATAATTTTAGGTCTACTTCTGTTTATAGCTAGTTTAGTGAAAACGTAACATTGCAATAATTGTTTAGAGGAATCAAATTTAACATATTAAAATAGCTTCAATGGTTAGAGTTTTAATAGACAGACCTTGTATGCTGAGTCCAAATCAACTTGGGACTCGATTCGGACTCAGTGTTTAGTGACTTGACTTCATCACTGACCAACAGTAAAACCAACTGCTGGTTATATGTGTTGTTCTTATATCACTAAGAATGAATGGAATGTCTGGCACAGTGACACAATCATTTGCATGGTTATGTGGAACGTTCACTAAAATTAATACTTAATGAATACCATTTATTTAATACTTGTAAATGTTCTGCCCTCTTCTATTTTCCTTCATTGCACATTTAGAATTGCCATTTGTACTCGCATTTGCCTTCATTGCACATCTGTACATCCCACTTGTAAACAGACATTATACTTAATACTTAATGCCCTCTTCTATTTGCACTTCTGGTTAGACGCTAACTGCATTTCTTTGTACTGTATGCCTACTTGTACATAAATTTGAATCTAACCTAAAATCAATTGGGTCATTTAACAAATCACAACAGGCATTGATGGGTGCGCTTCCTGCTTTTAAACTACTTTCTGGTTTTACTTAAGGTTCAACATCAACGTTAGGACAACTTGACATTCCAAAGTGAACAACTTCATGAGAACAATGCTTTGCATTATAACAACTGTAGCTGTAGAGAAAAGCAGTTATGCTTTTCACACCCCATTGTCAGCTTGAGTGATGTTTTAACAGTCCTCTTTTTGTTGTTCTTCCCCTCTCTCTGCAGAGTGGTGGTTCGTCCCAACACCGTCTTAGCGCCACAGGAGTAGGGATGCTTTTCTCGGCTGGAACGTTCCTGTATGTCGCCACAGTTCATGTGCTACCAGAGATCAGCTCCAGGGGGCAGCGGCAGCAGAATTTACCCCACCTACACAATCATGGGACTGGGGAGCCAGGAGGCCTGGGTGTCTTGGAGAGCCTGACTTTGATCCTGGGAGCTGGTTTGCCGGTCCTACTGGCTCTGGGTCTTCATGACTAGTTCTCAGTCTTATTCATCACCCAGCTGTTGATGACAAACATTGGGAAAGAATGTGAGGAAGCCAAGGAATTGAGATGTATCAAGACCAATAAGTTTAAACCAAGAAGAACTGACCACAAATTGTTGATACGTGCACTTTGTAGTCCACCTCATCACATAATCAGAGTTTGTTGTAATGTGGATATGTCGGACGCAGTATCGCTAACCACCTTTCAATTGAACTGATGTGGATTAATTACCTGATGTATGGAAAAGATTCAACCAGGCTGATAGGATAGGTTGAAGTAATTGTACAAATTGTGACAGACTTTTTGTGTAAAATTGATAATGCAAAGAATGGCGGTCAAAACGTCCTCCAGAGCAAATATTTATAGAACAACAGTTCTGAAGTAAATGTGACGGTTGTGTGGCTCCTCCCATAACATGCACTTTATTAGTCTGCGGACACAGTGCGTTCTGATGAGCCGCTGGTGCAAGGGGACGAGGTCGAGGATCCTTTACGATAAACGTTGAGGTTCTCAACAGGTCCATTCCTGGTTGTTGTTGAACTGCCCAAAATAGTCGTGTCGTTATTAATGTCATTATGTAAACTAACTTACCCCCACCATGTCCACAACCTGTTGGCAACAGCATGGGTGCCTCAACCAGAAAGGGCACATTAGCAGTGGTCAGGGACAAATCATCCATAGATCCCATAGAATCATCCATAGAGTTCCTGGCCCACACTGGTCTACTGGTCTGAAGCCAATGACTGCGTACTGGTGAATGGGACTGAATCCAGCCTGCTGCCATATTTCTGTCCAATAAGGCTTTTAAATGATCCAGGAAGTAGTACTATAAAAATTATTTCTTTAGATTTGTTGTGTATCACGGCGTGCACTGGTTATTTTCCGCAAAAACAGATTTTACTTGAAAACCACTATTGATGTAAACATTTTAATGTTTTTCTTTCATTTTAGTCCAGGACTAGGCTTAATCTATGTCTGTGAAACCTGCCCAACATGTTATAATATATTCTGTTCTTTGATTACTGAATGGATGGCGTTGCACGCTACCCTTGGTCGGGGCCGAGCATGCGTTGTTTGTGCGGGAGAATGTCTTGCCTAGTTGGTAATTTTTTTTAAATTAACAATTGGGTTGGTTTGAAAGACTGAGAATATATCCCGGAATTGGGCCATTTGAAAGGAAACGTTTCTTTACTTGTTCTTTGTGCTATTACAGTTTTTTTCCCCTGTTTTGAATATGTAGGACATAAAAATAAAATATGAACTCCATGATCTATGAATGATTAGAATTAAAGTCATGACTCTAAAATTGGTGAACATTTTGTGTTGGGTATTTCAGACGCCATATTAGATTGCTAATAATGGTTCACAAACATTTACTAAGCAGTCCTATAACAAACACCTCTGGGTCTTCCACACACACATCTCTACGCTGTATAGCAAAGACATTGTGTCTTGGAACCAAGCTGTAATTCCACTTCCTCCTAAACCAAGTGACACCCAGTAGAACTGTAAATTGCAGATTAAGTCAGAATGTACCGCATATTTAATTTGTTACTATCACCTACAATTTAACTGTGGTTAGATGTACACTGGCTCAGTAGCGTCTTAGCCTAATACAGAACAGTGCCGGGACAGGAATGCAGAGGTCATAAACCTAACGCTTTATTCAAATATGTAACAACATTTTCATAATCTAGATTTTACAAAACTTGAATAAATACTTTAATACAATCGATACAAATAAACTGTCCTGAACTATCCCAAAGCAATGCATTTGCAAAAAATACATAATTTACATTTGTTTTGTCACAGTATAAGTTATAACAATGATCACATTTTAATTGCTGTATAAATACTGTACATAAATGCAGATGGTCTTGAGAGGCAATACTTCCCACAAGACATACCTACTGCTTGAAGCTTCATACTTCACGTAAACTTGTAGTTCAAGAACAAGTCCTCAAGTCAAAATTGTCTCAAGTTACTTAAGCTAATACTTTACACAGCAATCCAAACACTTGGGGCTGGTTTTGCAGGCACGGATTAAGCCTAGTCTAGGACAAAAAAAAAATATCAGGTTAAATTAAACTCAATTGACCTTGTTTTTTTACTCCTAGACTAGGCTTAATCTGTCTGTGAAACCGGCCCGAAGTTTGAGGAATATTTGAGTATTATCAGGTACCTGACAAGTCACTAAACATAAGAACGTAATTTAATAAAACCACCCAGATTGGCAATGTTTTGAGGATGACAAATTTAGTCAGGTTGGTCCTACAAAACCTACCGTGACGTAGACAATTACAGCTTGCATAGTTAAACCCTGACATGTCATCTGAAAGTGATTGCATAGGTAACGCGCATTGTACTCCGGTCACGACTGTCCGTTCAGCAGCGTGTATTCTGCTACATTGTACTGGATGCTCGAGGTATATTGTTGTGACAGGATGGATTTTTCATTTGCCTTGCCGAGCAGTGCTAAAATGAACATGAACTCCATGATCGTCTGGCTTATTACCGTTTACATTGGTGAGTTTCACGACCGTCTAGCTATTCGTGCATTCAAAAAATAGAATGGATGGTGTATGTGCAAACAGTGACCTCCATGAGGGTGATGGCATCAGATTACTTATTTTAATACTTCCTTGATCACTGCTCCGCGAAGCAACCGTCTAATTCCACCTACTTTACGGTCGACACAGGCATAGTGTCACAGGCATAAGCTGCTGTATTTGCTTGCTACACGAGAGATTTAGCAAGCAAATACGATTAGCCATTGAATTCATTAATGAAAAGGTCTAATTCTATAGTATATAGACCAGTAGTTCCCAACCACGGTCCTCAAGTACCCCCAACAGTACACAGCTGATTCAACCACCAGGTGACTTATAGGATATGTACCTGTCTGTGTGGCACATCACTGGGCTGAAATAGCTTTCAATTCTCAAACTTGAAGACCGCCAGATGTTTCACAATTCAATTGTACCCCTGAAACAGCCGATCATCAACAGAAGTTAAGTTTAAAAAATGATTTGACAAGTTGAATGACAAGCTGAAGGAGGTCGCCACCTAATTAGAGTATTATACAATTGCAGAAAAACAGTTGGTTTAAGTTAGACCTGTGGCTTTTGGTAACAACAAGCCGTTGCATAACTGGTGAGTAGAACACAACCAGGGTGGTTTTATGTGAAGGGAGGTATTTTTAGATTTTGACACGACCCAGCAGCGAAGCAGCTAGCTCGGCCTGCAGGGCCATCTGGTTGAAGGTCCTGCCGTTCGTTGCCTCCCGAACCCTCTCCCTCATGTGGAAGGAGGCGAGAGCCACCCTGCGAGCCTCCTCCTGCACCTCCTCTCTCTCCCTCCGAAGACGCTCCCGCCGACGCTCCTTCAAATGAAATGACACTTTTAGGAGAATGTGTGTCTATGATGTATCCCCTATAAAGTGAAGTACTTTAGAGAGGAGCCCATGTAAAACAGTGTATATGGGCATATGGTAAAAAAAAGTGCTCTATTTAGAACATAAGGTGCAGTTTGTCAAGAGTGACACCTTCATTGAAATATGGCTCTAAAGCAGCTTCACAGACTGACAGCCCTCTCACACACACACACACACACACACACACACACACACAACAAGCAGCTCTCTCTCACACACACCTTCACCAGGAGCCAGTTCTCCCTCTGCTGCCTCTCGGCCTCCTCCTGCTCCTTCACCCTATCTCTGAGGTGCTGATGGCAGCGGAGCCGTTCCTGGTTCTCCTGCTGTGCCCGCAGAGCCCTCCTCCTCTTCTGGCTGTGGGCATGCAGCTCCGCCTGCTCCATACGCCGCTGGCTCAACTGGGCCAGGATCTGCATGCAAGAGAATATCTTAGAAGAATATTAACTTGACTTGTGATACGGTGTATATCGTTTAAAACCACACAAACAAACACAATACAACACAACAGACCAGAGGCCTGGGATTGAATTAATTCTCACTGGCAGACCGTGGCGACAGGCTTTTTTGCTTCCTCCGGCTCTGAGACTTAAGAAGGAAGTCGTTAACTTACTGGCCTACTTATCCTGCTATTCACTCCCATTGCTCCTCATCAATCTTTTCTTCTCCTTACCTGCCTGTGATCTGCTGGTGGCTTTACCAGGAGGCTCTGTTCTCCTCACCTGTTTGTCTGTGATCTGCTGGTGGCTTTACCAGGAGGCTCTGTTCTCCTCACCTGTTTGTCTGTGATCTGCTGGTGGCTTTGCCAGGAAGCTCGAATCCTGGCCCTCTCCATCTGCTCCTGTTCCCTGGCCGATCTCTCCTGCAGCTGCCTGAGTCTGGCCTTCACGGCCTGGGCCCTCTTCACCCAGGAGCGCCGTTGCTTTTCTTCCAGGGCGCTCCTCATCAGTGCCTCCTCCTCTTCAGTCTGCTGCTGCACCTCCCTCTGCAGCAGAAGGTGCCGGAGCTGCTCCCTCTGGTTCTCCTGCTGAAGTTTCTTCTTCTCTCTTCTCTCCTGCGTTGCCTTGCTTATCCAGGCCCTCTGTTCCTTCTCATAGGCCAGCTGTGCCTCCTTCTCCCTCTGTATATGCTCCAGACGCTCCCTGTCTTTGAGCAACTGCTCCTGGAAGCGTTTACGCTTCTCCGCCTCTCTCCTTGCAGCATCAAACTTGTCCCTGCGTTTAACTTCCTGCTCCTCGGTGAACCTCCTACAGCGGTCCTCCTGCAGCAGTAACTCCTGCTCACGCTGAGCAGCCAGCTCCTCCTCCTGGCGCTCCTTCTGCCTTCTTCGTGCCTCCAGACCATCTTGCCAGCGCTGCATGCTGCGCTCCAGCTCCTTTCTCCTCCTGTGCTCAGTCTGAACCCGGCGTGCCTCCTCCTGCCTCCGGGCCTCCTCTCTCTCCTGCTCCTCCTGCAGGCTGAGCCTCAGCCTACTCTGCTCCTCTTGGTGCTTCACTAACATAAGAGCTACTATTTTGCGGTCTTTCTCTGGGACTGTCACACACATCTCCTTCCTGATGTCTCGAGTGAGCTTGTCTAACTGTCTCTCTGTGGCAGGGGAATGCCTGAGGTCTCCTAGACTCAGACTGGAGACCATGATGTTGTCAGTTGGCCTCCGGTGTTTTGTTTCTCTTGTGCCCGTAGAAGAATTGGAAGAGTTGCCACCACCAGTACTGGAGCTCACAGAAACACATTGACGTTCTCCAGTTGAGAAACCCAAAACATCATCACCAGCGTCCTCAGTCGGTTTTGAATCTTCGAGGGAACTCCGACCATGTAGCTCGAGTCGTGTCTCGAGGGCTGACAGTTTATTAACTTGTGTGTCTTTAATCT
Source organism: Esox lucius (assembly GCF_011004845.1). Classification (NCBI taxonomy): domain Eukaryota; kingdom Metazoa; phylum Chordata; class Actinopteri; order Esociformes; family Esocidae; genus Esox; species Esox lucius. Next base: position 2,850,932 of record NC_047573.1, read on the forward strand.
TCTTTCTCTCCTCACGACAAAACTGCAAAATCCCTCTTCTTTCCTTTTCGTAGGCCTCGTACAGAACTGTCACTGCTTCAAACGGAATATTGTTATTGTGACTGGTGTCTTCGACAAACTCACCAAGAGATTTGATTAAAATCTTAACAGGTTTGACACCCTCACTTGCACACGAATCCAACGACCGCGGCCTGGTTAAAGCGTATCTGCTGTTCTCAGCATTCGTTTTATCAACGCTGTCGACGTCCAGGTGAAGCGTCGGAGACCGCGACCTTTCTCCCATGACAGGTGTCTAGCGTGCTGGCTTAGCGATCCAGCTCGGTGGTTAGGTAGCTAGCTAGCGTTAGCTAACGTGTTCCCTCTGGATCTCATACTGTTGTTGCTGACGAGGAAACCAGTAACACACATACAACGATAGCAGTAACAGTGGATTCTAAAAAATGTGTTCAGCATTTCTATACTGACAAAGTCCTTTCTCAATATTAGCTTGCATTGGAAACTAGGGACGCTTCTTTCGTCGCCATGGCTTTGCCAAGCAAATGAAATTCCAAATAGAGGGCGATTCTTTCACAGGATGGTCATTCTCCGTGTTTAAGGGATTGTTATATCGCCCTCTATCGATATACGTTCCATGGGATGACCTCCACTAGAAAGTATTAATTCAACAAAAACATAGCACATTTTTTGTTTTAGAAATCGAAAGGGTATTCATATTGATTGTGCAATTAACTTTTTTAAGTGGAAAATCACAGTCACAATAAATTTAAGGTTGAGGTTAAAAACATGTATTGTGGATTGTCGCCGTCTGATGGTCATAAATAAAAAGGTTAATTCACAAGCAAAAGTGCATTGTTGTTTGATTAACAAAAGGTCGTTTTACTTAAATTGGGAGGTCTGTTCTATTTATTACTATTATTATTGTATTGCATAACCTTATATTTTAAAATAGTAGAGTACATGTGCTGTATTGCCAGTCCATTTGACCAACAACCTATAACGTTAAATGATCACACACAACGTTTCGGTAATGAATGCAACTCTTCACGTTCTTTGTCATGGACCAAAACTTCCGTCTTCTAGCACTCGCGCCATATACAAGCAAGACGAATGTGAGTATCTAGCTAGCCACCACTACGGGACAGCCATGTGTGGTATAATCTTACGATGAAGAAATCGAACATCTAAATGATTGATCAACCAGAAGTTGAAAGATTTTTTTAGAGACTTGTTATCGCCATATGTTTTTTGACTGCAGGAACTTGCGTGCTAACGAAGCGGACGTAGTAGCTAGCTATTGCTAACATTAAAGTTACACGTAACATTCACATGATAAAATGGTTATATATACACCGGAACAGTAATTAGCGGTTATTGCAAGCATTTTATTATGCATTAATCCCCTAAAACAGTTTGTCATCATTTAAAAACAATACTGTTTTTTTTAATTATTTGTTATTCAAATTGAAACTAAAGATATAAACCAAAGATTTTTGTAAGGTAAAGTTAATATAGGAAAATCTGCCGGTTGAAATAAATAAATTAGGTCCTAATCAATGGATTTCACACGAATTGGAATACTTTGACTCAAGCATCTCATCCTAGTCAATAGCATAAACATCATTGGGAGCCTGGTTTGACAGATGTGTTTCTGACCGGGTACAGTGTCAAATCTTAAGACCTGCTGTCTAGACCATTGGTGTTGTTTCAGTGGGAGTTCCTCAGAGTTTGAATCCTGTGCCTATCCTTGGCAAAGTCTAAATCTTTCAACCCCGTTTCCAAAAATGTTTTGATGCTGTGTAAAATGCAAATAAAAACAGAACGCAATGATGTGCACATCATTTAAGCCATTTATTTAATTGAATATAGTACAAACATAGACAACATATCAAGTGTTGAAACTAAGAAATTTTATTGTTTTTGGAAAAATACATGCCTGTTTTGAATTTGATGCCAGCATAAAGAGATTTCTCCAGATTCTCTGAATCTTTTAATGATATTATGTGCCGTAGATGATGATGATGTATATATATTGTTCACTTAATTTATATTCATTTAGCTTTTCAAAACCAAAAATGTTATGTACAATAGGAATTCAAGGGGTAAACCGTTGTTGACTGAATTGAAATGGAACCCTGCTGGGGAACCCTGCTGGATTGTGTGATAAGAAAACCACCCAAGAACCACCTAAAGCTAATCACCTCTCCTTTCGTCCCCTTCGGCTTGGAGAACAGAAGGAGAAGGGCTTACAACCCACTGGCTGACTGCACTAAAACGCCCTCATCAGGGATGAGACGGGCTACTCGAGGAGGCGGGGATGACCTCGGTGCTCCCCGTCAGAATGGCGTGTCCGGGGGACGAGGCGGCGGCAGGAGAACGGAGCCAGGGGACACAGCCGGTGATGACGACGAGGTTGTGTGCACGGCAATGGAGGTGCCAGAGGAGGACAACGACCCAGCACGAAGGAGGGAGATCAGGAGCAAGTACAGGGACCTCATCAACTCTGTTCAACGTGAGTGGAGGTTCTAACCGTCTCCTCCCACACTGTGGCCTTGTCTTTTGTTCTCCTCCTTCATTCGTTTAAAGGTTTTGTCAGGTGAGTGTTATATTTACCTGGATATCTGTTACGCGAAGGGTCCACTACACACATGACTTTGCCTTGTTCCGTCTTTCACAGAGAACCGAGAGGACATGTTGAGTCCCAGCAACAACAAACTGACAGACGTGTTGGAAGAGGCCAACAAACTTTTTGCCGAAGGTAGGATCTGTCGACAGTCCCATTTGAATATGTTTTCCTCCTGTATGGTTGCCAGGGATCTTTTGAGAAAAAACATTGAAAGACCTTGCTGAAGATTGTCACAGGTTGGTGAGTTGTTGTTCCTCTTTGTCGCCACCTTGATTGTGGGGTTGTCTGGTCTGCTCTAGTTCGCCAGGCCCGTGAAGCAGCGTTAGATGCCCAGCTCCTGGTGCTGGCTACAGACCTGGGAAAGGAGAAGGCCAGCCAGTTACATGCTGAAGGATCTTCCTTTGACCCCTCAGCCTTTGCTGAGAACCTAGTGAGTAGCGGGGGGGGGGGGGGGGGGGGGGGGGGGGGGGGGGGCTGTGAAAGACATTAAAATGGGAAGTTTCGGTCCTATAAGAACAAATGTGTTTTTAATTGGGAAAGTTCTGTACAAAATGCAAAAAGAGCTTTTTAACTGAGAAGGTTCGTTCGAATGAGAAGACAGAGAAGGCTATGTCATATTCCTAAAGTTTTTTTTATTTAGTTATCTGAACTGGATGTCGTTCAGCATGCCTTGATGTGTTGATTACTTGTCAGGTGAGTTTGATTTCCGATTGCTTCCACTTCAGCTGACATTCATGGGTCTGAATCGGCTAGAAGACGAAGGAGACCAGGTGGAGGGTGGAGCGAGCAGTGGCTACCTGCCCCCGGATGCATGGCAGAGGGTGGCTAACCGAGCCCAGTGCTGCTTTAGGACCGCCCCCACGTTTCACTACATGTAAGAGGGTCTACTTCTTTAGGACCGCCCCCACGTTTCACTACATGTAAGAGGGTCTACTTCTTTAGGACCGCACCCACGTTTCACTACATGTAAGAGGGTCTACTTCTTTAGGACCGCCCCCACGTTTCACTACATGTAAGAGGGTCTACTTCTTTAGGACCGCCCACACGTTTCACTGCATGTAAGAGGGTCTACTTCTTTAGGACCGCCCCCACGTTTCACTACATCAGGGGTGTCAAACCGGTTCCACGGAGGGCCGAGTGTCTGCAGGTCTTTGGGTTTTCCTTTAAATTGGTTCCCAGGTCAGACCTGAACAACCAGGTGGGGGTAGAAATTAACCAATTAGTGAACTCATTAATCAATCAGGTACAAGGTGAGAGCGAAAACCTGCAGACACTCGGCCCTCCGTGGAACCGGTTTGACACCTGTGCACTGCATGTAAGAGGGTCTACTTCTTTAGGACCGCCCACACGTTTCACTGCATGTAAGAGGGTCTACTTCTTTAGGACCGCCCACACGTTTCACTGCATGTAAGAGGGTCTACTTCTTTAGGACCGCCCCCACGTTTCACTGCATGTAAGAGGGTCTACTTCTTTAGGACCGCCCCCACGTTTCACTGCATGTAAGAGGGTCTACTTCTTTAGGACCGCCCACACGTTTCACTGCATGTAAGAGGGTCTACTTCTTTAGGACCGCCCACACGTTTCACTGCATGTAAGAGGGTCTACTTCTTTAGGACCGCCCACACGTTTCACTGCATGTAAGAGGGTCTACTTCTTTAGGACCGCCCACACGTTTCACTGCATGTAAGAGGGTCTACTTCTTTAGGACCGCCCACACGTTTCACTGCATGTAAGAGGGTCTACTTCTTTAGGACCGCCCACACGTTTCACTGCATGTAAGAGGGTCTACTTCTTTAGGACCGCCCACACGTTTCACTGCATGTAAGAGGGTCTACTTCTTTAGGACCGCCCCCACGTTTCACTGCATGTAAGAGGGTCTACTTCTTTAGGACCGCCCCCACGTTTCACTACATGTAAGAGGGTCTACTTCTTTAGGACCGCCCCCACGTTTCACTACATGTAAGAGGGTCTACTTCTTTAGGACCGCCCCCACGTTTCACTACATGTAAGAGGGTCTACTTCTTTAGGACCCCCCACACGTTTCACTACATGTAAGAGGGTCTATTTCTTTAGGTCCGGCCACACGTTTCACTACTTGTAAGAGGGTCTATTTCTTTACTAGTGAGTACCTCACAAGTGTACAAAACAATGAAGCATTCTACAAATGGAGGACATTTAACCAGTTCCCACAAACAGAAAAGGCACTAGTGGTTAAAGAAAATCGTGTTGTAATGGTTATTAAATGGTAGTCCTCACAAGAATAGTGTTGGTGTGTGTGTGTGTTTCCCCAAAATAAGATTGAACACATTTGGAAGGGGCCAGTTTGAGTGAGAAAAGGCCCAGAATCACTGACATTAATAAGCGGTTGGTATTGAGAATGCAAGGTGATTTGTACCTTTTAGAGATGCTATGCACTATGGTCACTGGATGTAGAGACGTGCACAACACTTTGACTACCCCCCCTCTCTGTCTTTCTCCCAGGATGGGGTCATTTTTGGCAGAGCTCCCTCCACCTCGTCAGAGAGTTGAGAGACAGAGGAAAGTTCCCAGCAAGGAGGCCCAAAGGATCATGCCCACTCAGGTCTGTAATGTTACACTCTTACACTTTTTTTACTCCAGTGACCCTAACCTGACTCCACTGACCTCACTGCTGACCCCACCCTGACTCCGCTGACCTCACTGCAGACCCCACCCTGACCTCACTGCTGACCCCACCCTGACTCCTGACCTCACTGCTGACCCCACCCTGACTCCTGACCTCACTGCTGAACCCACCCTGACTCCTGACCTCACTGCTGACCCCACCCTGACTCCGCTGACCTCACTGCTGACCTCACCCTGACTCCGCTGACCTCACTGCTGACTCCACCCTGACTCCACTAACCTCACTGCTGACCCCACCCTGACTCCACTGATCTCACTGCTGACCCCACCCTGACTCCACTGATCTCACTGCTGACTCCGCTGACCTCACTGCTGACCCCACCCTGACTCCTGACCTCACTGCTGACCCCACCCTGACTCCGCTGACCTCACCGCTTACCCCACCCTGACTCTGCTGACCCCAACCTGTCAGTGTTTACCTTTTTCATTCACATTGTCCTTTTCAACACACTATTTTTAGCTGTGATGGTGGATCAGTAACCAGGCCAGACCAGTTTAGTTTGGCTTTGTACAAAAAAAATATTTGTTTTAAATAGAGTTGCTCGGTGGTTGGGCTTTTAAATAAGGAGATCAATGTGATCATCCAGGATGTGCACAGTGATTATTTCTGTCCAACTTTTATTCCATTCTTACAACTGATTTCTTGTTTTAACTGTGTATATCATATTCTTTGTCTGTGATCCAGCTTTTATAGTGTACAGCTTTTATAATCAACCATGATCTATTTTTATATTTTTTGACAATTTATGCTTTAAAACGGAGAACATGAAGTGGAATTGTGCATTGGAGGCTGTGACTTCTCTCAGACCAAACCTTTTCAAAACAACAAAATATTGTGACTGAATTTGCACAGATCAAAAGTATTAATATTTGTATTAATAGTGTTATTAGTAGTATTACAAACAGTTAATGTCCGGCATGGTGTTTATTTTTCTGCGTGGTTATGGATTGGGAAGCGCCATGGTGAAATGAAAGCAGCGGAAAAGCTGGAAGTCACAATCGGTCTGAATTATCGGTCAGAAACAAAAGAAAACACCACAGGGGAAGCGTCATAGGAGTCACTAGGGAAGAAACATTGTGATTTAACTTCAGTGTAGGAAGTACACACCATGTGGTAAAGGCTGCATTGACCTGTATAATGTCTTCATGACAATAAATAGTTCCACTCGGATGCTTATGGTCTATTGCAAACTGCTTGTGCACTCCATCATGATCTTTGAGCTTCATATCTGCAGTGTCAATCCGCTCTGGATCACCAGAAGGTCATTCATTTCTAATGGAAGGCTGCGCTAGCAGTGCATCGTTTTGTTACACCTTGTTCACACCTTCAGTGTCAATCCGCTCTGGATCACCAGAAGGTCATTCGTTTCTAATGGAAGGCTGCGCTAGCAGTGCATCGTTTTGTTACACCTTGTTCACACCTTCAGTGTCAATCCGCTCTGGATCACCAGAAGGTCATTCATTTCTAATGGAAGGCTGCGCTAGCAGTGCATCGTTTTGTTACACCTTGTTCACACCTTCAGTGTCAATCCGCTCTGGATCACCAGAAGGTCATTCATTTCTAATGGAAGGCTGCGCTAGCAGTGCATCGTTTTGTTACACCTTGTTCACACCTTCAGTGTCAATCCGCTCTGGATCACCAGAAGGTCATTCGTTTCTAATGGAAGGCTGCGCTAGCAGTGCATCGTTTTGTTACACCTTGTTCACACCTTCAGCGTCAGTCCTCCAACTTTCATGCCTGCATCATCGAGGTATTTGCACAACAGAAGTTCAAATTTCACTCGTTGGTACCACTTCCACTGAGGGGATCCACATAAATCCAACGCATGCAACATTAGAAATGAATAAACGTCTGGTGTCCCAGAGCCCATTGATGCTGCCGGTTTGGTTGAGGCATACGCCTCGCTTATTATAACGCTACTAGCAATGGAAGTTAAGTGCTTGAATGAAAGAAATCCTAAAGAGCCTGCTAGATAGCTCTGTTCCATTGCTTACTTTATACTTTAAGCTGTATTTTAATATCGAATCATACACTTAATTATACTGATAAACACTAATTTACAGAATCTGTATCCGATTATTCCTCTTCACGATCAAAGCTATCTCGCGCCTCATCGTTACCATGGTGACGGTATAGCCTGCATTCACCTCGCATTCACTAGCGACGCACGCTCACAGACGCACGCTCACAGACGCACGCTCACAGACGCACGCTCACAGACGCACGCTCACAGACGCACGCTCACAGACGCACGCTCACAGACGCACGCTCACAGACGCACGCTCACAGACGCACGCTCACAGACGCACGCTCACAGACGCACGCTCACAGACGCAGCCAGCTCATATGGATGTGAGGCGTCTGAAGTTGATCAGTGACAAAGCAAATGTAATGCTATATTATGAATCAGTTTACATTTCTGACTGACAGAAAATGCCCAGACTATATATATTTTGAAAGCTTAACAGGCTTTGATCACTTAGACGGTCAAATATTAAAAAAACTAATTTGAAGACGGAACATACATTTTCCAGTTGATTGAAAACAAGTATGCCCATGGATCTGGGTCTGTTGGCAACCCCAAATCACCTGCTTTAGGCCTCCCGAGGCCATTCTGCATCTGCGTTTTACTGTTTAATTCATGGATCTTGTCATGTAGGGCCAACTACCTAGTTTGTCTTGTTGAAATAGCCTGGTCAAATAAAGGTGTCATTCAGTGTAAATGTTTTATATCGTTTTTGTTACCAGTTAAAGAAAATGGAGGAATCCCACCAGGAAGCTACAGAGAAAGAGGTGGAGAGGATCCTGGGATACTTAAGGAGCTACTATGCTGATGACCGTGAGTCCCAACAACGTCCTTGACCACTTCTAACTGTAATATAGCATTAAGTCTTTCAGCTGTGCTCTTCCGTGACCTGGAGACTGCTGAGTAGTTCAGGAAGTTTAAATTAGTTGGGTAGTAGGAAATTGGAAGCTTGTCCTTTTCTTTGGTATAAATTGTTTGATCTTTGTCAAACGAATAGTTGCAACATTTCCTTTGCTCCTCGTATTCTTTTGCAGCCACGTTGCCCATCTCTTACTACGACTTTGTCATAGACCCCACCTCCTTCTCTCGCACTGTGGAGAACATCTTTCACACCTCCTTCCTGGTCAGGGTGAGTGGTGTTTTTTTACAGTAAAACACTTACTACCCAAATGGATGCCTTTAGTTGGAATTTCAGATGCCTACGAGTTTGCGCTGTGCTGAATAATCAACAATATCGTGAAAGTCGAGGCAGCATCGGAATGGAGACTGTTTGTTTGCATTGTGATGTTATGTGGTTTCAGCCTTAAAATCTTGCAAATTCTGTCACTTCAAACACTGAGGAACATTGTCCAATTGTCAGATCCCTAATTTTGACTGTTTGCTTTAAATAGAGTTGTCTGCTAAGTAGACTATTATTAGATAAGAGGTTGCCACTTCTAGGGTCCAGACGGTGATGTGTAATGACAGTGTTTGTGTTCTTCAGGATGGTTTAGCACGTGTTTACCTGGATAGCGACAAACTCCCTTGTATCGGTAAGAAACGAGGACAAAGGTCAAATTATGAAGATTTTTTTTTAACGCTGTTTAGTTGATAATGTTCAATTCTAGTGTTCATTGCAGTAACCTGTGAGTAATCCCTCGGTGTGTTTGTCAGCTCCTGTAGAAGAGGGGGAGGTGGAGGCTGGAGCAGGATCCACCAGGCAACAGTGTGTCATTTCCATCAACCCCAAGAGCTGGAAGGTAAAATTTGATTCGACTGAACTTTAATGTAATTGAACAGTACAACAAAATGCGTATTCAGTATATGTATATATAAGTGGAATGTATAGGTGTGCAGTTAATGCAAATGCCTTACATATGGCAATTGTAAATGTGCAGTGGAAAGTTTACAAATTTACAGAAAATATACAGGTATTGAGTATAATGTATGTACAAGTGGAATAAGTAATTCTCAATTGCATTATGAATTTACAATCAAGGCAAATTGAAGGAGTAGCGTAGCATGTGCAACTGAAATGCAGGGATAGCAGCAATGAGGTACCTGAGGTAGACGTGTGTGTAACAAGTGAAAATAAAAGTATAGTGGCAGTTCTGAATGTACAATGAGGGCAGGTTTAAGGTGCAACGTCGGCATGTGCAAATGAAATACAGGAATTGCCGCAATGACACGTGAACTGAAAAATCTTATCAGACTCGTCCAGCAGTGCAGAGGGGGTGTATGGTTAGTGATGGGAAGTCACAGAGTTGAGCAGGGTTACAGCAGATGGAAAGAAACTGTTCCTGGGCCTGCTGGTGCGAAAACCACCTAACCACACTGTGGCGCAATTAGTCAGAATGCTCTCGTTTGTGCAGCGGTAAAAGTTCACAAAGATCTTAGAAGACAGGCCTTTCTCAGCCTCCTCGAGAAGTACAGGCGCTGCCACAACACCCCAGGGCTGAGATGTTGAGGGACGAGGAGATGTGGGCACCCAGGAAATGCTGGACAAATTACAGAACACACACAGACCAACAACACACCAATACAGACAACACATACTCACCACACGTCTGTGTGGGTAGGGTTAGTTATATAGTAAATTTAGTTAACAGGGTTAGGTATGAATGTGACTAGATGTGGTGAGTAGGGTTAGGTATGAATGTGACTAGATGTGGCGAGTAGGGTTAGGTATGAATGTGGCTAGATGTGGCGAGTAGGGTTAGGTATGAAGGTGACTAGATGTGGCGAGTAGGGTTAGGTATGAAGGTGACTAGATGTGGCGAGTAGGGTTAGGTATGAAGGTGACTAGATGTGGCGAGTAGGGTTAGGTATGAATGTGGCTAGATGTGGCGAGTAGGGTTAGGTATGAATGTGACTAGATGTGGCGAGTAGGGTTAGGTATGAAGGTGACTAGATGTGGCGAGTAGGGTTAGGTATGAATGTGGCTAGATGTGGCGAGTAGGGTTAGGTATGAAGGTGACTAGATGTGGCGAGTAGGGTTAGGTATGAATGTGACTAGATGTGGCGAGTAGGGTTAGGTATGAAGGTGACTAGATGTGGCGAGTAGGGTTAGGTATGAAGGTGACTAGATGTGGTGAGTAGGGTTAGGTATGAAGGTGACTAGATGTGGCGAGTAGGGTTATATAGTATAACTACTTTTTGAGCTATCCAGATATCCCTTTAACCCAGCGAGACCCAACCATCAATGCAAATAAGAAGCACATTTATTAACCTTCAGAAATGCTTGTGATTATAAAGCCGTAATCTAAATATATGCAAAGAGCTGATTAACGGTGCTGGATAACACTAATGAAATACTAAATAATAAGCCTGATTTAAAGAATGGTGATGACGGGGCCTAAAGAATCCCACACACACCAGGAACAGTATTAATAAACCTGGATCTTGACCGATGATGGGAACTCAGTTTATTTTAAACCAAGATCTGTTGAGAATAAAAGCTGAGATGTTTGTTTTCACCTACTGATCTATCCTAAGGGAATCACAGTCACATGTTTTGTCTAAAGTGGGATGATTTAGAATTGATTAAGAGGATTGGTGTGATAGATTTTGGAGTTTGCAGAAAGATGTGTTATTTTATTGACCATTATTTATACAGAGGAATCAGCTGGTTTCTCTGTCACAGCTGAGCTTTGTATTACAATAATAATAAATGGATATGAAACATGCATTAAGACAGTTCCCAACAGAAGGTCATTTAAAGATGGTAGCCCTAGCTTGCCCATTAGGCCTCTGACATATATACCAGCAGTGTGGTAAACCACATCCTATAGGCCCTCCAACAGAAGATTGAAAGCTTCCTTTAGTGTTTATATATTCAGCGGGAGTAGAAGAAAGATGTCCATCTTGGTTAGCAGCTCTTTTCTGATGGGCTGCTGTTTCCTCATTAAGGTTAATTAACAGTGGTGGTGTGCCTGCAACGCCCAGGACACCCAGTGTCATATATATAACACTATATAACACACCCATGTATACTGTTCATAACCCCATCTGAATAGCTCACATACACAGTGTGTTGTTAGTCATGGAATAATAGGTCTCACATTAATAAGAATAAGTAGATTTTGAACCTGTCACTGGCCCAGGCGGTTGGCCCACATGCTGCAAGACTGCAACCATTGTACCAGTGACGAAGCAGTCGTCTGTGTCTAGCCTGAATGACCTCCGACCTGTCACACTCACCCCCACGATCATGAAGTGTTTCGAAAGACTGGTCCTGGCCCACCTTAAGTCCTGCTTCCCCCAAACACTGGACCCTTACGACCTACAAGTCTACAGAGGACGCCATCTCCATAGACATCGGCTGGGCATTCAACATGGTCATCACCTTTAGGCTGGTCAATAAACTCCATGACCTGGGGATCAGCCCCTCTCTCTGCAACTGGACTTTGGACTTCCTAACCAAAAGTCCCCAGTCTGTCAGGTTAGACAACTTCACCTCCTCCACCCTGATCCTGAACACTGGTGTTCCACAAGGCTGTGTGCTGAGCCCCCTCCTGTACTCCCTCTTCACCCACAACTGCGTTCCTGTACACAGTTCCAACCCATCGTCAAGTTCACAGATGACACCACGGTGGTAGGCCTGATCAGTGACAATGACAAATGAGTCAACCTAGTGAGAGGAGGTCAAGCACCAAATGGCATGGTGCACCGACAACAACCTGACCCTCAAAGCAAAGAAAACCAAGGAGCTCATTGTGGATTACAGGGAGCCCAGCCATCGTAGACCTCCAGCGCAAGCGGTGTGTGCACGGGGCACGGGATCATCAGGGACCCTTAACATCCATGCCACAAAATGTTTCCATCAGGCAGGCGGTACAGGTCCATTTGTTCCCACACCAGCAGACTCAGGAACAGTTTCTTTCTAGCTACTGTAACACTGCTGAACTCTGTACCCATCACTAACCATACCCACCCGTCCACCGCTTAGTACTGCCTCTCAGGGTCCTTGTTGCACTACTCCCTTGTACTACTGGACTCTGACACTGCTTTGCGAAGTCTGATATGGACGTTTTCAGTTGTTACATGTCTACCTCCGGAACCTCATTGCTGCTATCCCTGCATTTCAGTTGCACATGCTATTCATCCCACTTGTAACATATATTGTACTTAATTGTTTCACTTGTACATTTTCTGCCTTCCTCTATTTGCACTTCTGGTTAGATGCTAACTGTATTTCGTTGTACTGTACTTGTACTGTTCATTGACAATAAAGCTGAATCTAATCTAAATCAAGATGCTTAGACAGTTTCAGCTCCCCTGGAAATGGATTGCTGTATGCATTTTTGAAAAGTGCTCTTTTTCCTTATTTAGAAAAAGTGCTATTTTTAATGAACCTGAAAACTGTTATACTGTATATAAGGGAGAATACAACTACAATAGGCGTTGTATTCCCTATAACAAAAAGTTGAAAAGGGAAGTTTTGAATGAGGAACAGAAGCGTTCAATTTACAGTGGTCTCCTTTTTTTTTTTTTACCCTTCTGTTCCTCACTCAAAACCTTCCTATTCGACTTTTTTGGAAAGGAAAGAAAAAGGGGCAGTGGTCTCTTAATATTTTCCGTGTTCCGAGTTTTATAAACAAGATCCATAAATGCTGCCGTCTTCTCTTGGCCCAAGCTCATTTAAGGCTAAGTGAAAAACTGTCTTGTGGTCTGACAAATCAAAATTTCTAATTATTTTTGGGAATCACGGAGGACGCCTCCTCTGGACTAAAGAGGGGCCATCAACTTATCAGGGCAGAGTTCAAAATCCAGCATCCGCGATGGTATGGGGGTGCATTTGTGCACATGTCATGGGGGACTTGTACATCTGTGTAGGCACCATTTATGCTGAACAATACGTATATACAGGTTTTGGAGCAACATATGCTGGCATCCAGACGTCTTTTTCCGGGAAGGCCTTGTTTACTTCAGCAAGACAATGCCAAACTACATTCATTCTGCATGTACTGTGAGAGAAAAAAGTATTTCATCCCCTGCTGATCTTGTCAATGATCTCAAGCAGCTGGGACCATAGTCACCAAGAAAACAATTGGTAACACATTACGCCGTGAAGGACTGATATCCTGCAGTGCCCGCAAGGTCCCCCTGCTCAAGAAAGCACATGTACAGGCCCATCTGAAGTTTGCCAATGAACATCTGAATGATTCAGAGGAGAACAGAAGTGTTGTGGGCAGATGAGACCAAAATTGAGCTCTTTGGCATCAACTCAACTTGCCGTGTTTAGAGGAGGAGGATTGCTGCCTATGACCCCAAGACCACCATCCCCACCGTCAAACGTGCTTTGGGGGTGTTTTTCTGCTAAGGGGACAGGACAACTTAATCTCGTCAAAGGGACGATGGACAGGGCCATGCACTGTCAAATCTTGGGTGAGAACTTCCGTCCCTTAGTCAGGGCATTGAATATGGGTCGTGGATGGGTATTCCAGCATGACAATGACCCAAAACACACAGCCAAGGTAACAAAGGAGTGGCTCAAGAAAAAGCACTTTAAGGTCCTGGAGTGGCCTAGCCAGTCTCCAGACCTTAATCCCATAGAAAATCTGTGGAGGGAGCTGAAGGTTCGAGTTGCCAAACATCAGCCTTGAAACCTTAATGACTTGGAGAAGATCTGCAAAGAGGAGTGGGACAAAATCCCTCCTGAGATGTGTGCAAACCTGGTGGCCAACTACAAGAAACATCTGACCTCTGTGATTTCCAACAAGGGTTTTGCCACCAAGTACTAAGTCATGTTTTGCAGAGGGGTCAAATACTTATTTCACTCATTAAAATGCAAATCAATTTATAACATTTCTGACAAACGTATTACAACAACATGGCTCTAGTAAGAATCCAGGTGCTAAACGGGCATGCCTGCAGTCTAGACCTGTCACCCATTGAAAACATTTGGCACATTATGAAGCAAAAAATATGACTGAGCAGTTGAAATCATATATCAAGCAAGAATGGGAAAACATTTCACTTTCAAAATCTCAGCAACTGATCTCCTCAGTTCCCAAACGCTTACAGAATATATTTAAAAGAAGAGGTGATGCAACACAGTAGTAAACATGCTCCTGTCCCAATTTTTTTTTAAAACGTGTTGCTGGCAGCAAATTCAATATGGCCATGTATTTTTCCAAAAACTATAACATTTCTCATTTGTTATATTTGTACTATTTTCAATTAAATATATTATTTTGCAGATCATTCTGTTTTTATTTGTGTTTTATGCTGTGTCCCAATTTCTTGGGAAATGGGCTTGTGCAATTGATCAACATAATCAACTATGGGCTGGTTTCATAAACACTGATTAAGTCTACGACTAAAGCATCTAGTTCAATAGAATAATATATATATAGGGCTCCATGGAGTTATCTTTGTTTTCCTCTCTTCTGTGTTTCTGTAGGAGATAATTGAGGTCTTTGAAATCACGGAGTCGCTGATCCCAGCCCTTTGCCCTACAGAAGATGCTGGAACATCTCATCAAAACCCCCAGCCCACCGAATTTGTTGAATAGCCATGCTCTTATCATTTTAAACCAAGAATTTTAATGACTGTACATATTTGTTTTCTAATAAAAGTTTCTCTTTATGGTTTTTGAAATGTTTGATAAAAAAATCAGAAAATATTGACTGTGTTCTTTTTTAACGTGTCTCAGGAAAAGATTGGTGATTGTTTTAAACTTGACCCTACTGGTGCTGAGCAAAAGATGAATCCTGAGATAAAGGGATTGAAGTTCTGCACCCCATGTATACCCCTCTCCAGAGGTTATTATTCATAGTAAAAACTTGACAGCAGTCTGAGTTCCTGACAGCTGAACAGAGTACAGAGGAGAGAATTTTCATGAAATTTTTCTCATGGGAATGGGATGTAAATCCACATTGACCACAATTAGCCTTCATTTAAAAAAACATTGCCACCTCCAGGTCAGCGGTCCGAGCTGGAGAACGGTTTCTCAACATATGAACATATACTATATACTGTGCCTAACAGCAGTATGGATGTGATGTTGGTCTGCCAACCTCCATGGCTGGATGAGACTCGATTGCAGTGTTGTGCAAAAGGCCTGGGCCACTTGAGAAAATTATTTAACGCTATTGATCCAAGCATTAAGTATTTGTAAACAAAACAATATGCTTCAATTACAATTTTTGGAATCTAAGTCAGCATTGTACTTGTTGTCAACACCTACCATTAACGAAACAGGTGTACGTGGAGGACAATTAGGTTTTAATATTTTTCTTAAGATAAATGTCATTGTTAGAACCTGAAGAAATATAATAATTAAAGCATATATTTCTCTAGTGATGTCATGTTCTACCGTGCCCTATTTCAGATGGCAGCACTTTGTTTTTCTGACATGTGTGTGTTGTTTTGTTATAGTTGCATGAACGAACACCATAAACCAAGGCTCTTATGTCATCAGGGTATTTTTAAAGAGACATGGCCCTTATTTCATCCCACACTGTCTTCTTTCTCTCACCCCACAATTTGTTCTCTGAAAGGTTGCTACATCAGATCCGGCAAACTGAAAAATTGGTCATTCAGTGCCTGTGCGATGACAGCCATGTTGCCAGGGCAACCAGTGTGGCTGCCCCCTATATGTAAATGTGTTGGGTTCGAAGTGAAAGTTCAAATTTGGTTGGACCTTGTGTGCAAAAGAACATCTTGAACGATGCCAATGAGTCTCTTGCTCTCCATCTCTCCATCTTGTTCTCCATTTTTCTCTGTTTATCTCTCCATTTGAAAGGCAGGCTTTTCACCACACTCCTAATTCCATCCCTCTAACACAGACCAGCCACTGTGCTCTCAGATAAAATGTATATTCCTCTGCTCTTCTACACCACAGGATAGGAGCTTGGGGGCATGAGAAGCATAAAGAGTCACTGTCATTTCACGTGAAATTGAATTAATTTATTTCACCTCTATTATATAACTTACATCTTAGGGGCCAGGCTTATATAATCAAACATTAACATGTGTGTCAAAGGCTGACTCTGGGCAGTGAAGTCAGGGAACATTTATTAGTCACTAACTGACACACATACACACTCAGGCATGCTCTGACTCACACACACACACACACACACACATGCACAGACACACAGCCTTTCACACGCAGAGACACATTTGTAGAGGGGGGAAAAACGCGCAGCTGACACACGCGCACACATTCACTCATCCTGTAGTATCTCCCGCAGCATATCCTCCTGTTGGCCAGCTCCTGATCTACTCCTCCGCGTCCTCCTGTTAACCAGCTCCTCGTCGACTCCTCCGCGTCCTCCAGTTAACCAGCTCCTCGTCTGCCCCGGCTCTGTGATGCCTCTGCAGCCATGTCTCCGCGGCTCCGTTAACGCCTGACATGCAGTTCTGCAGAGAGGTGTTCTGCCAGTCCTGTAGTGCCGCCGACGCCACTTCGCCCGTACCTGAGGATATGGAATGCAGGATGGGGAGTTGCATAGGGATCGCATCGCGTAGCAACAGCCAGGTAAGGGGAGGCTCTCACCGTCGCGTGTTTTGGCGGCTTGAAGGCTGTCGAGGAGAGAGATAGCGGAACGGAGGGGCGGACTGGAGGTGTTTCAGTGTTTGCACACAGCGTCCGTGCAGAGCAGAACGTGTGGTTGTACTACTGCCGTGTGGTGGGGGAGGGCTGACGTCAGGAGTGCTGGTGAGGAGGAGGGGGGAGGACCTCACAGCCGATGTGGACCGGAGCATGAGATGGGTCTAGGAAGAAGAGTAGTAAGAATGGAGAGGGAGAGCAGGAGGAGAGAGAGAGCAGGAGGAGTGAGACAGCAGAAGGAGAGGGAGAGCAGGAGGAGAGAGAGAGCAGAAGGAGAGGGAGAGCAGGAGGAGAGAGAGAGCAGGAGGAGAGAGACAGCAGAAGGAGAGGGAGAGCAGGAGGAGAGAGAGAGCAGGAGGAGAGAGACAGCAGAAGGAGAGGGAGAGCAGGAGGAGAGAGAGACAGCAGAAGGAGAGGGAGAGCAGGAGGAGAGAGAGACAGCAGAAGGAGAGGGAGAGCAGGAGGAGAGAGAGAGCAGGAGGAGAGAGACAGCAGAAGGAGAGGGAGAGCAGGAGGAGAGAGAGACAGCAGAAGGAGCGCGAGAGAATGGATCTGATTTTAAGGATGCTTTAGTGGGAGAGCACAAGGAAGAGTAAGGGTTATGTAATGTCATGTTAAAATGGGGGAAACAGCTGATAGGCAGGCAGAGCTCTCAATATACAGAACATCTCTTTCAAAAACCCATTATACTAAATCAGACTGGAATCCACGGAGGTCTCAACATTAACCTCTCAATACTACACAGGACTAAATACTTGTATATTTGTGTAAGGGCAGATACGTTTTGTGTTTCAGTCATTTAGCAGACACTCTTATACAGAGCAACATACAATGAGTGTCTTTACCTTAAGAAGTCCACAGAACTCTTTAACAGTCCAAACAGTTTACTCAAGATAGTATCTATCAGCCAAGTCAGTGCTAGAGGGAAGAATAAGGGAAGGGACTGATACCAAAACGTAGTAATGATGATATCATCAGCCATGGGATATTAATAGCCAAAACAATCAGAGATCACAGTAGTGGCTGGTGCAGAGACACCTCTGTCCTGTCTAATTTGGATTAAAGCAGATGAAGGAGCAATGAATTGGGAGGCTGTGAAGAAATCATGGAGTTGTCTGGGTAACAAGGGGTGGTGTTGGTGACAGAAGGTTGTCTGGGTAACAGGATTGTGTTGGTTATGGGGTTGCGCTGGTAATGGGGTTGTCTAGGTAACACATGGTTGTGTTGGTAACTGAGTTGTCTGGGTAACGGGGGGTTGTCTGGGTAACATGGGGTTGTCTGGAAAATGGGTTGTCTTGGTAACGGTGTTGTCTGAGTAACACCGGGTTGTGTTGGTAGTGGGGTTACGCTGGTAATGGGGTTGTCTAGGTAACACATGGTTGTGTTGGTAACTGAGTTGTCTCGGTAACGCGGCTTTGTCTGGGTAACATGGGATTGTCTGGGAAATGGGTTGTCTTGATAACGGTGTTGTAACACCGGGTTGTGTTGGTAGTGGGGTTGTCTGGGTAACAGGAGGTTGGGTTGATAACAGGGGGTGGTCTTGGTAACAAGGGGTTGTGTTGATAACAGGGGGTTGTCTCAGTAACCGGGGATTGTGTTGGTTACATGGGGTTGGGGTTCAAGACACGGGTAACCTGAAGGCAAATGGAGCCATTTTGGTGTCTCACAAGGTTGTTTTTTCGACATGAAATGGTTGTTCTTCTCCTATACAAATTATACACAGCAGCGTGTTTTGCTGCCTCTGAATAGTATGGTTGAGACAGGTTTAGAGAGGGGTGGTACATCACTGCCTAGTCCTCCGCTCTCTCCTCTCGCTCTTCAGCAGTGTTTGTTTACTGTGTTACCTAGATAGATCTGTCTCCTTCCCCCCTGCCCATAGCCTCTAGCCCCCCCTCAGCAATACTCATAACCTTTGGAGAAACCCCCCCCTCCCTCTCCACACTTACTGCTCACACAACCTAGAAACTCTGCTGCTCCCCAACCTGCTCTGACGACAACAGACATGGCCTCTCCAGCTCCTGTTCTCTTCTCTCCCTCTCTCCTTCCAATTCTCCCTCCCTCCTTCCTGTATTCCTCCTTCTGTGCTCAGTTCTCCTCACCACCTATCACCCCCTAACCCTCCCTCCCTCCCTCCCTGTAAGAGCTTCTGGGAACAGATTTAGCAACATGCACTTCAGCAGTGCTGCAGAGTGCGGAGGTAGACAGAAAGATAGCACCCTAAATAACAACAAGTAAACAGGAGGTAGACAGAAAGATAGCACCCTAAATAACAACAAGTAAACAGGAGGTAGACAGAAAGATAGCACCCTAAATAACAACAAGTAAACAGGAGGTAGACAGAAAGATAGCACCCTAAATAACAACAAGTAAACAGGAGGTAGACAGAAAGATAGCACCCTAAATAACAACAAGTAAACAGGAGGTAGACAGAAAGATAGCACCCTAAATAACAAGTAAACAAGAGGTAAAGCGCTGGCTGAACACAGACACAGCTGAACCCGGGCTTGGAATAACATTGTGATTACATCCTTTCTGCTGCCGGTGAGTTCAGTCTTTGGTGCTTCAAAATGATTTGGCATTTCGGTTGCTGTCACCATCGTCTACTTCAGTTGTGCCTAATGAACACTTGGCTTGAGTTTGAGTCATTTCTCTGTGCTTTTAGAACCACTTTGCAAATAACATGTGTCCATTTGTTACATGTATTCTAACTGTGGAGATCAGTAGTTCTGGTTTAAATCTTATGTTCTCATTATTTTTCAAGACTTTTATTTTGCGCAACTGGGTGACATGGCTGTGTTCATGAATGCCTTTGAAATCCTGCATTTCAAACAATCCATGAAGCCCAGATATGAGCGCAGCCCTACTTGGACTCGTCACTAAGTAGAAAACGCTGTGTGCGGTGAACAACTGTCTCCAAATTCTCGCCTTGTCTCTGTTCCCAGAGTGAACATACAGCACAGCACTGGCAACAACGTTACACACTTGAAGGGTCCAGAGTCAATCAGTTTAGCGGTTGGTTGTCAACAGAAACCGGGTGCTTAAGAAACAAACAGTTACTGACATGTTGATGATGTGACGGAATGGCTTGGCACCCCGGAGTTGTATCATATGATTTGTGCTGGAGATCCTTTTGTGTTGTCAAAATAACCCTAAAGTACACACGCACACACCAGCGTGGGTGAAATTACACTCCTTTCACACAAATAGCAGTCAGAGACCATCATGCAAAGGAGAGATGTCAGACCACAACAGAACATATCACTGCACCTTTCTCATATCTACGGGAGAATCATTCCATGGGCGTTTTCATACGTCTGTCACAGCTCGACTGTCATCCTTACTGAGAAACCCAGGCTTGGACCAGGACTACAACACAAGCAGTCTGTTGAAGAGTAAAGTGAATTGGGTATATAATTCAAACCGAGTATGTAACATTTAGACATGATCTCCTGTGACAAGGAGCTGCCTGTCTGGGTTGTAGATGACAGAACGTACAGCCATCTATTTATGAGCGGCTTCGTACAGGTCAGTGCTTCCTGACTAATCAGCCATTGGGCATACAATAAGTGCCCAGTTTCTGACTGTTTCAAATACAGATTAGAAATCACACACATATTTGAAAGACTTCAGGTGTGTGGGCCTTTCAAGCGGCCATGTAAGCCTGATCCAGCCCAGGGCCAGGATAGGAGATGACATGTACTAATGTTTCATCACATATACGGGTGCTTCCTTGGATTCTCGTCCAACAGTGTTCTCTTAAGCCTGGGGATGAGGTTATATTGGCATAGCCAATAACAATCGCTTGGTGACAGGTCAGAGGTTTAAAAGGTAGCTCTCAGCTGTCCTCTTGCTTAAGAATAGACAAAGTCACATTGCTAGGAACTGTGGTAAGGATGGTCGGCTTGCTAGGACGGGGACTGATCGGATTCACATCTGACACGGGACTCTCATCCAGTGGCTATGACAGGGGGATGATGTCACCTTTAAGTTACCAGTCATGGTATTAAGGGGATTATGTCACTTCATCCTAAAATAGTGAGATCACTGAGGGGGCGTGAGGGACAGTGACTGTCGATCAAGGTTAGCTGATTGGAGTTGAATTCATTCTCAATGAATTCCCAGGTGAGGCAGATTGAACAGAAAGTAAGTCACACACAGTGCATTTATGAAGAAGGCAGACCCCTTCACTTTCTTTTCATTTTGTTGATATAGACTATGCACAATCTACTATCTGCACACAATACCACACCAATCTACAGACAATAATGAAAAAGTGAAAACACAATTTTAGAAAGTGTGCCGATTCATTTTTAAATGCAAAACAGAAATATCTCATGTATATACAATAGGGCCGAGCTTAGATATCTCCTGTGTCCTTTGATCATCCTTTAGATGTCTCAAGAACTTAACTGGAATACACCTGAGGCAAATTCATTTGACTGGTCATGATTTAGAAAGGTACTGTGGGGAAACCTGAAGATTGCAGTTCATTGAGTCACTCCCCATCCAATCAGAAATCAAGAAGATCTCCAAGGGAGAAAAGGGAGAAACTGCCTCTTTTTGTGGGATTGGGAGGAGAGGGACCATCTGATCAAATTGATCGGGGACACAACATGTTCCCTGGCTCTTTAAGGGACTGGTTGGGTTGTTTCCCAGCGTGGAGCAGTGTCAGCACCACAGTATCAGACAGGGCTTGGCATTTCTCATCTTATTAGACACAAACCTCCTAGTTTACTGCACTTATTCAAAGGTCTCTCATGTTATACAAAAGTTCACATGCCCACTTTAATTTACTCTTCCACCACTCAGATATAAAAGCACAAGCCTGGATCCCCAAGCCAGAAGATTCCAAGCTGTGTTCCTAGCTGTCTAGGAACTGTGCCCATACTGTGTCCATACTGAATGCTAAAAGACAGTGTTCAGTAAGTCTATGCTCTGTAAGACAGTGTTCAGTAAGTCTATGTTCTGTAAGACAGTGTTCAGTAAGCTTGTGTTCAGTAAAACACAATGTTGGAAGGGGTTCAGGGAGAGTTAGCTTGATATGCCTGGGCTGCCAACAATGATTCAACTGGTGTTGTAAGGCTACAGTAACTTTTAAATATTATTAACCCACTATTAAATCTGTCCCCATTCAGAGTGAGAAGAAGAAGGGAGGGAGTAGTTCTTGTACTTTGCTCTGAGTGAATGAAAGCTTACAGCACAGGGCCTCTAATCTGAACACATGACCAAAGTCCTTCTTTCTGTTTCACTCTCACACACCTCAAATATAAACTGTGTTAGACTGGCCAGCATCAGTAATCATAACCCTCAGGAATTGATGTTTCTCTCAGTGTGGTGTGTGTGTGTGTGTGTGTGTGTGTGTGTGAGAGTGTGAGAGAGACTTGACTTGTTACTACACTGGCTCCAGACTTCTCTCCTTCAGTATCTCTGTACATTCTACTATTGTCCTAGATGACGTTGAGAGGGTGACTCGTGGAGGGCTTAGCCAGTATCTGCCAGACTACCACTCCCTTTCACACTCTGTGTGTGTTCTGTGACTGCCGGGGACGGCTGTGTTCTACCAGTGTCCTGTGGTACTACCAGGAACTCTCTGCTGTGTTCTACCAGTGTCCTGTGGTATTACCTGGAACTCTCTGCTGTGTTCTACCAGTGTCCTGTGGTACTACCAGGAACTCTCTGCTGTGTTCTACCAGTGTCCTGTGGTATTACCAGGAACTCTCTGCTGTGTTCTACCAGTGTCCTGTGGTACTACCAGGAACTCTCTGCTGTGTTCTACCAGTGTATTGTGGTACTACCAGGAACTCTCTGCTGTGTTCTACCAGTGTCCTGTGGTACTACCAGGAACTCTCTGCTGTGTTCTACCAGTGTCCTGTGGTACTACCAGGAACTCTCTGCTGTGTTCTACCAGTGTATTGTGGTACTACCAGGAACTCTCTGCTGTGTTCTACCAGTGTCCTGTGGTACTACCAGGAACTCTCTGCTGTGTTCTACCAGTGTATTGTGGTACTACCAGGAACTCTCTGCTGTGTTCTACCAGTGTCCTGTGGTACTACCAGGAACTCTCTGCTGTGTTCTACCAGTGTCCTGTGGTATTACCTGGAACTCTCTGCTGTGTTCTACCAGTGTCTTGTGGTACTACCAGGAACTCTCTGCTGTGTTCTACCAGTGTATTGTGGTACTACCAGGAACTCTCTGCTGTGTTCTACCAGTGTCCTGTGGTACTACCAGGAACTCTCTGCTGTGTTCTACCAGTGTCCTGTGGTAAAACTGCTGCTGTGCTGCTGTGTTTCAGCCAGCTCCAGCTGATGTGACTGGGCTTTGGTTCGGGCAACGCTGCCCTGCCTGGGTGCCTTGAGGCCAACTGATCCACCATGGGGAACGAGAACAGCACTGCCCAGACCAGAGCACTGGTAAGATCAGAGAGGGGACAGATTGACTAGCTTTCTACTCAGTAGCTGTTACTCAGCAACTCACACTACTATTACCACTACTACCAGCTGGTCATCTACTGGTACTACTGGTCTTCTACTAGTAAAGCTTGTCACTCCTATAACCACTACTAGTACTTTAACCAGTAATACCAATTCTACTACTATACCCATATCTCCTGCTACTAACACCTTGACAAACACTAACAACAGTTAGTCCACAACTACTACTTGTTTCCTTGTGCTGCTTGCGACTGTCATTCCCCAGCTAGGCCCCTGACCTCTTAAGACCAACTTGCCAACTGCTATGGATACTATCACAACATTTGTCAATGACCATATGAGTTCACAAGACTCTCCAAGCAGGCCGGGCTAGTCATGCATCGATGGATTATTTTACCAAACTAACCTTGGGCTATTTAACCAAAATAACAACGGGCAATTGAAGCAATCTATCACTGGGCTATTATACAAAACTAATAAACTAAACTAACACTGGGATATTAAACCAAACTAACACTGGGATATTAAACCAAACTAACACTGGGATATTAAACCAAACTAACACTGGGATATTAAACCAAATTAAAACTGGGATATTAAACCAAACTAACACTGGGATATTAAACCAAACTAACACTGAGATATTAAACCAAACTAACACTGGTATATTAAACCAAATTAAAACTGGGATATTAAACCAAACTAACACTGGGATATTAAACTTAACTAACACTGGGATATTAAACCAAATTAAAACTGGGATATTAAACCAAACTAACACTGGGATATTAAACCAAATTAAAACTGGGATATTAAACCAAACTAACACTGGGATATTAAACCAAACTAACACTGGGATATTAAACCAAACTAACACTGAGATATTAAACCAAACTAACACTGGTATATTAAACCAAACTAACACTGGGATATTAAACCAAACTAACACTGGTATATTAAACCAAACTAACACTGGGATATTAAACCAAACTAACACTGGGATATTAAACCAAACTAACACTGGGATATTAAACCAAATTAAAACTGGGATATAAAACTTAACTAACACTGGGATATTAAACCAAATTAAAACTGGGATATAAAACTTAACTAACACTGGGATATTAAACCAAACTAACACTGGGATATTAAACCAAACTAACACTGAGATATTAAACCAAACTAACACTGGTATATTAAACCAAACTAACACTGGTATATTAAACCAAACTAACACGGGGATATTAAACCAAACTAACACTGGGATATTAAACCAAACTAACACTGGTATATTAAACCAAACTAACACTGGGATATTAAACCAAACTAACACTGGGATATTAAACCAAACTAACACTGAGATATTAAACCAAACTAAGACTGGGATATTAAACCAAACTAACACTGGGATATTAAACCAAACTAACACTGGGATATTAAACCAAACTAACACTGGGATATTAAACCAAACTAACACTGGGATATTAAACCAAACTAACACTGGTATATTAAACCAAACTAACACTGGGATATTAAACCAAACTAACACTGGGTTACTGAATCAAGCAAAAAAAAAAAAGATCCTCAGCTTTGCATCGTTCCAGCCTTTTCCCTTTAGGGTTCAGTAGCAGAGCAGGAGTTTGATAACAGCCTGGAGACCTTTGTTTGTTTTCCCACAACAGAACATAAATATCACCAGATTGTTGATCTGACTCTGTCTGGAAAGCTTAGGGTTGCCTGGCTTGGAGCTTGTGCTGTTATGGCTGCACTTTTGCCAAATAAATGGAAGTGTGCGTGTTTACCTCATGGTTGGGGCTGTGTCGTGCGGTCAGGCAAACTTTTTGTTGTCTACCTGGTTTTTGGTGAGGTACAATCAACGACTCAACGTTTAATGGCACGGTGGAATGTTTTCCTGACCCCTTCGTGGGTGAACAAGTTCAATTTTGCTGCCTTCATCATATGAATGTAGTCTTGGATGAGATGAACAAGCTAAGGACTCTCTAGTTTTAGAATGTTTTCAGTCTAGCTGTTTACACAGATATTATAAACTCTTTGGTAACTTTTTTAGTGAAAAATATATTTCAACAAAAAAGAATGGCTTTGTTAGGTCTGCCCTGTGCTTTCTGCAGAATTTGGAATTCAAGGATTAACCATAGTAATAGGATTTAAACATCAATGTTTCTCTCTTACACTCTGTAGATTATACACTGGACACTCTCACACACACACACACACATACACAAACACACACACACACAAACACACACACACACAGATGAGACGCACAAACAGCCCATAAGCATCCTTGAAGTGCATGACAAGTATGTGCTAAGAACTTTTGGAGTTTTCTTAATTTCTTAAACATTGCCCTAACCATAACCAATAAATTCCTAAACCTAAAAATGATGTTCCTCTCCTGCAATGCGCTACACACAAACAGGACTTACTTGTGCATGCCCCAGGGTGAATCCTAAACGGTGCCCTATTCGTTACTTAGGTCACTTCTTTTGACCGTAAGGCCAAAGTGATGTTGTGAATAGGGTGCTGTTGGTGAGATAGCCCTAGGATGTGAAGAGCTCCTGGTATAGCACCAACAACAACAAGGACAATAACAAGGCCCTGCCCGTCCCCCCCGTCTAAACTTCATGACTCACAGCTGCCATGCAGAAAAACATGCTCCGTGCTTCTAGTTTCAGACAAATGCCGTTATTACAGCCATTAGTTGAAATGTGTGATTCTGAACGTGACATTTCCTGTTTCAGCCAGAAGGTGGCGCCCCTGAGAATGTGGTGCTGTTCCCACCGGCTCAGGGAGACCACAATGATTTGCAGCAGGTACGGTTAAGAGTGCGTGTGTGTGTGTCCATGAAAGTAATTCAAGTAGAGGACAGGCTGTGAGGGGGGAGGGTTATTTAGGGTCTGTCTGTCTGCTGTGAGTATTGACCGCTGGTAGGCTACTACTGGACATTATAAAGAAGACCAGCAGAGGTCAGTGTTTATGTTTGGTTGTGATGCACTGACTGATTGCACTAACAGTGTGTGTGTGTGTGTGTGTCTGAACCACAGCCTTGTGGTGTGTTACCCAACACCCTCTTAGGGGTCATTCTGTGGCCGACCCTTGGCCCATTTCCCAGCATTCACCTGCAGTATGTGTGTGTGTGTGTCTGTTTCCAAAACAGCAGAAAGAGCCAAACAGAAAGAGAGTCGGAGGGAAGGAGGTAGGGAAAGAAAGGGGGAGGGTAGGGGAGGGGGAGGGGTAAGCGTGCACTGTGGATCAAGTTGGCGATAGAAGGGGAGGGTATTTCACAGCACTTCCTCCTCAGTTAGGCCATTTAGGCACTATCCAGTCACAGACAGGACCTGTTTCACTGGAATATTCTAGAATGCTTCTATTCTATCACCGTGCTCTGTTCTAGAACCTCGTGTGGCTGTCCTACAATCAATGGTGTGTCTGGCTGCCTGGCTGCCTGCCCGCACAGATTAGCACACATCACCGCACAGCTAGCCAAGCAGAGTCATGGAACTCTAACAGCAGAGGTGTCCCCCAGGCAGGAGAGGAGAAGGACGCTGGCTGAGTCAGGACAGGAGAGGGAAAGAAATCAGAGAGGGAGAGTCGGAGAGCGTTAAAGAGAGAGGGAGTGTCGGCAGCGCCCGGCAGCATATGTTGCAGCATGTTAGTCACTCTATCACCGCCAGCCTGGATCCCAAACACACAGTCGTGCAGAGGGAAGGATTCAGGGAGCCACTGACATTATAAAGCCAGGGAAGGGGTACCCCTCTGGAACTACTGCTGCTCTGTAGGCCACCTTGATCCTAACCCATAATCCCAAGCCTTCTGTCTGCTTGACTGGTAAGTCTGGAGAGATGGTGGGACAGTGCAGGAGTGGGGCGATGTGTGTGTGTGTGTGTGAGAGATTGTTGGGTGAATCAGGGTAGAAATGGGCTAATAAATCCCAGAGGTGTGCATGCGTGTGTGTGTGTTTGTGTGCGAGAGAGAACAGGTGTGTGTGTGAAACTGTTAAGGCATACAGCATGTCTACGTGCTCTTGCATGCAGAAGTTTCCTCCGGAGGGAATTTCTGAGGGACAGCGAACACAAAGCTAAAAATACCATGTACAGTATGACTCATCACGGAAGAGAATGTGGTGGTAGTTATGGCTTTACATTTGGAATGACTACTTCACTCCTTAGCACTAAAGGCAGAAGGTAATATTTAGCGAATGTTGTTTACATACAGCGTACTTGGCTTTCACGTTTGTCAATGTCATCTGAGAAAACTGTGTGAGAGACTGTGTTTGTAATATGGTCACAGTGCACTTGTGAAGTACTGTATATACCCACATATGAGCTGAATTAGCAACATCTGTTGTTTCTACCAGTAACTGTTGGCAAAAAACTGCCATCTTCCCGGGCAACCATCACTTAGCTTGGTGTTTGGTTCATGTTGAGGGTTAACAACAGTTAACTTACTGTATAGGACTTTAACTACAGTTAACTTACTGTATAGGACTTTAACTACAGTTAACTTATTGTTGAGGACTTTAACTACAGTTAACTTATTTTAACAACAGTTAACTTCTTGTATAGGACTTTAACAGTTGGTCCATGTGACAAAAAACACACAGGTGGTCTAATTACTCCGCTTTTCCACCCCAGTGAACCTCTGAAGGTTTAAAAGGTAAAGTAGCTGTAAACCACCCGTTAATAATGACGGCTGCTAACAGCTGTGAACTAAGACCTACATTGGTACATCATCACCTGCCCACCTTGCCCTGTCTTTTCCTAGGAAATGTGAGGAAGGACAGAGTATTCAGCCTGGGTGGGAACAAATACATGTTTGGTGCTTGATGGAGCACAGGGGCCTTAACGGTGAGCTTGTAGTCAATTACCCTTGAAATACAATAATAATTTTCTAATCTTGTATTATTTTTTTTTTTTCTATTCATCTTAAAGAATAGTTTTTGTCTGACTGAATTGTTTCCTGTACAAATCCTATAACACAACCCCCAACCAAATCCTATAGAACTGGTGCCTATGTAGTAGAAATCCAAATAGAATCCTGTACGATGGTTCCAAATCGTAACGGAAAATCCTAAAAGGCTTTTTGACTAGGGGTCACCTTCTTCTCATATTACCAGGCATGTGTCCCAATTGGCACCCTATTCCCTACATATTAGGCATAGCCTAGTAGTGCAAATCCAAAAGGACTAGTTTTTAATTTAAGGCTCAATGCAGGTTCTGTCCTGATTTCACAGTGACGTTTTGTTTCCATGGTATTGTGGGGAATGATGTTTTAACTTTTTGCAGACAACGTGTCTTGACTTGTATGGTGAGCGGAGCTATAGTAACAGCGGCTACTTGAGGGTTGTAAACTTTTTGCAGACAACGTGTCTTGACTTGTTGTATGGTGAGCGGAGCTATAGTAACAGCGGCTACTTGTGGGTTGTAAACTTTATTGAGCTGCATCTTCACCTTCCCCTATTTCCCATGGTCCTGCCATGGTACAGTTGTTTTCTTGGTTGTGTAAATTGAGTATTGAGGCATTTATTGGCTGGTTAAATGTTTTCATGGAAATCACAGTTCTCTTGGGAATTAGAGAGGACGCTTTTGTGGGGATTTTTTCGCTTGCATTAGGATATGTTATAAGATGGCCTCACGGAGACCAATGTATTGTAATAGAACAGAAGTATTAAGATAATGAGCAGGAGCTAAACCAGCAAAATATGAGTTTAAAAAAAAAGTCTAGGTACGATTTACCATGACCAAATGTAAAATTGAGATTTGGAGTTGTAAACACAAAAGAAGTCTAAATGAAAAGTTTCACTTGCGTTTTCTACTTTGAGATGTCATGCTGGAAAATTTTTATGAGGACTGTGCGGTCATAGTGACCCCAGTCTGCCAGACTATCCCTACCCCCATATAGACCCACAACCCAGCTAACACGTTACGTAACCACGACCAACCTTGACGTTATGGATTGGTAATGTCATGAAATTACCCTCTCTAAACGATGTGGCTACGTTATCTGAAGGTCATTGCATGACCACATAATTAGCACATCGCAGGAGCATAATTACACTACGTACTGACAAGGTAACCACTTACCACTACCGGTTTGGTAGCGATCCTACGTAACTCAACCGTTATCTGAAGGAAATGAATGACCACATAATTGGTAATCTTCCTTACTTACTCAGGATGTAGCAGAAACGTAATTACAGGACGTACTGACAATATAGATCTTACGTAACTACAAACCTCTATTAACTATTTTCGTTGCTACAACGTACTTTGCTTACAATGTCATTACTGCCACCACATGTATTCCAAATATTTCAACGCTCACCTGAAGATTTTTATAGTCACAATAATTCCCCAATCACCACAATTCAGACCAATTCAAATAGTTCTGTATAATCTCCCACAACACAGACGGAATGCGTACACAAATTGTAAACTGCCCGCGCGGATGTGCTACAGCTCGAGCGTCCCGCCATTTCTTGTTCGTTATAGTTTGACTCCTAAATAGTCGTCAGAAGTTCACAGCATCTCAGCAGACATAACCGATGGCTATAACACGTTTATTTTACTCCAGTTTAAGATAATTCTGATTTGTGTTCTGATTTAGTCATGTCTGTGAGTTTTCACCAGTACTCTACTGCTACTGTGGTTAGCCTACATTAGTGGTTATTGCTATTTAGAAATGTTACAATCATTGATGTTAATCATACTTCCGTTATCTAATCTAGCCATTTTCAAATTTAGTTATTTTCTAATTTAGTCGTGTAGCCTCCATTAGTACTGTAATATTCCTAGCTAACTATTGCAGGTAGCGCAAGTTTTCTTTAAAGGTATACCTGGCTAACTAGCTACTTCAGCTAGCAAACGGTACTGTAAGACTACGTTAAGCATCAGTTTAGTTTGTTAAGCCGAGATCAATCCTGGAACACCGTCATCATTTCTGGACAAGGAATCTCAGGTAAGCGTATCTAACTTATTTACAAAGCAGATAGATAACTATCTTTCTTATAGCTAAAATCACTTTGGTAGTACCCATCGAATTACAGTACTGTATAGCATGCCAACTAACGTTAGCTCAAACATTAGCAAGCTACAGTACAGTAATACAACTACTAACAAGCTTGGTTGGTAACTTTTTTTCAAACATAGATGAACACCGAGTCACCTCACAAGTACTCACATTTAAAGATTTTTACTATGAGTTCCACAAGTAATGATTCAACAAGATATTTGATGAAATTGTAAAAGTTATCTAAATAAATTATAAACGAATTGAATCAAATGGTTGACACTGTTTTATACTGTTTTTAAACTGGTAGTGGAAGGTGAAGATAGAATTGAAGACCACTCAGACTCATTTCTGACAACAAGGAAGAGTTAAGTGTCTGTCTTTGCTTGTGTGTTTGTATTTTGTCAGTTGGAAAATATTAATTGTTTGTTTCAATTTATTGTAATTTTTTTCTTATCTTTCACAATTCTTCTTTTAAAAGAAAAGAACCCAATGAAGAGTAAAGCATTCATATTGGCTGGTGTTCTTATATTTTATTTAACAGTAAAATGTCCAGTTTGATAATATTAAAAAATTTGATCAGTTGAGAGCTGGAACAAATTTGTCAATGATTGGAGAAGGATAGAACTCTACTAACGGAAATAAATACTGTTTATCATGGCTATTGCCATTGAAGATCTACAGTTTCATTGGAGTTAACTTGATGAGATTTGCTACTTTATCCTTTCTGATGGTTATGAAGTCCCAGACAGTTCTGATTTTAATTTCTGTGCTGTTGGGAGTGTGAGGGGGTGATAAAATATTTTTTTAATTACATAAATGTTCTGGTTTGTTTGTAAATGTGTATACTTTTTTGCTACATATGGGGCTCTTGTATATTACAGAATATGTCATGTAATTTGCTAGGAGAAAATGTCTGGACTGATGATCTAACAGCATTGCCATTATTATATATAATGCTGTCTTATGCAGTCGATAGTGCTGAAGGACACTCAACAACGTCTGTACTTTTTTGCTAGCGGAATGGTTGTAATGTTCTGTCAGAGTTGGGGAGTAACGGATTACAAAAAACAGTAACTTTGTAATGCGTTACGTTACCACGAAAATATTGTAATCGAATTACAGATACTTCTGAAAAAATTTATGATTACTTTTCGATTACTTCAATTGAAAAATAATAGGTGTGCCATAATAATCCGTAATAATAATTGCAGGTTACGTTCGCGCAGGTAATTCTTATTTCTCTGTGGGTGTTCACGAGTGCAAACGTGCATTCGCATGCTGGGGGTTTCTGCAACATTTTGACAATGTTCGTTTTGGAGCAAATCATCAGACTACTACAGATTTTAGTTTATGTGCGAAAAGCTACGGGTATCTTAATTTTTATATACAACTATGTCAATACCCTTTTTGAGTAATTGCCATTACATTTTTCAAAAATGTTTTGAAGCAATTAAATAAAACACAAATAACAGAACAGGCTTAAGCATAATTAGATTTTGGGTTATGTTCAGATAAAAAGTGAGATTCTAGAAGATCAAGATGTATTGAATTCATTGGAATGACTGAATATCTGACAGACCTTTAGCGTGTAGAGATGTAGCCCAATCATATTGAAGTAAAAAGCAATGGTTTAGAAACCCATTTCCAAAGGCACTGTAGCCAACACAACCCATAAATTAAAATGAAAATTCAGTTTTTGGCCAGCTTTGTAAACTCTAAAATTAATTGATCCAAAAGGCGTTCAGTTGGTTTTAAGCTATTCCTATTTGTTTTCCAATGCCTCTTAATACGAAAGTAATCTAAAAGTAATCAGATTACGTTACTGAGTTTAAGTAATCAAAAAGATACGTTACTGATTACAAATGTGGACAGGTAACTTGTAACTGTAACAGATTTATTTTAAAAAGTAACATACCCAACCCTGTGTTCTGTAAAATGTAATTAAAAAGATCAATGAGTCATATGACACAGCATGCCTGCTACACAAAAGCTACTCGTTCATTGCTAAAGCTGTCTGGGCTGCAATGTTAACACCCAACTCACACAACACAGACATACTAATTTCCTGCAATATTGCATTCAAGCATATCATTGCTGTTCACAAAACTACAACCCTTGAGACATCCATCAGTAACTGGAGGCTTCCTGCTGAAGCGGTTGGTGGGTGTCCCTTTGGTTGATGCCTGGCAATGTGGGTGGATTGATTTCCTGCCTGTTGGGCCCTATGCCCAGGGCCTCCCCCGGGTAGGGCCACACTGTCGCCGGACCCCCCGTCTCAGTTCCAAGGTCTTACACTGCTATACTATTGTGCTGGGGGATTGGGTCAGTTCTCTTTCTCCACTCTAAATCGTTGTTGATATGAGGAATGCATTTTCTGAATTTTCCCAGTCTCCTCCCGTTTTAAACTTTAGGAGGACATGAGGTCCTGGTCCACACCTGCGGAGTACCTGGTTTGGGGGGCCCGTTGCTGTCCCTGTCCTTGTCCATCTGGTCATACTTCTGACCTAGTCTAAATTGAAATAGACTCTGGATTTAGCCCAGATGCTTTTATTAATTATTCCAATTGGACTCTTAATATCTCACCCGGCACAGCCAGAAGAGGACTGGTCACCCTCTGAGCCTGGGTCCTCTCTAGGTTTCTTCCTAAAATTCGTCCTGCTTAGTGAGTTTTTCCTAGCCACTGAAATTCAACACTACTGTTGTTTGCTCCTTGGGGTTTAAGGCCGGGTGTTTCTGTAAAAGCACTTTGTGACAACTGCTGTTGTAAAAAGGGCTTTATAAATACATTTGATTGATTGAAGTTAATGTAATTTCATTACCGGAGTACCTTCAAATTGATACTGTATGCTAACAGCAGGGCAAAATATGCTGACTTCAAAGCCAATTGTCACCAAAAGTGTTATTGATCCTCTTTGTCTCCCTCATCACCAAAATCATCACTCCTTCACTTTGACTGCCTTTGATGGAGAAGACAAGCTCCAACCATGGTCAAACGTCTGCTCAAAGCAACACTTTTGACCACACTGCATTGTCATTTGGTGGGTAAAAACTCAGGTTTCCTACCCTTCATCACTTATTTGGTGTTATGCAATTCCTTACTTTGGCAGTGCTCCACTCACAGCAGACTCGGGACAGTCGATGGTGAGACATCCACTGCCGTTTTGGTTCTTATCACTTGGTCAACCAGGAAGTCTGGACCAGAATACTTACATACCAGAACACACTGCACTCCCTTGATTTACTTCACAGGTGCCCAAACCGTTACATGGAGTCACTAGAGTGCAAAGAGGCAAGGCAACCCAGTTCAATTACTACTAGCCCAAACCTGGATTGTGTGGCCCAATTGCGCCGCCTGCCATGGTACCTCAATCATGGGAATAATTTTTCTTAAAACAAAAATCTATGTCTCTTTTTATATCCTTATGGAATGTGCCTTTAAGGATAATGTATTAAATGCAGGTAGAACACAAGATCTCTTAGTGGTTCCCTTGTTAATCAGACACTAACATTGAAGACAGACAACATTGTTTGTGTGTGAGGTCTTGACTATACAAAAAAGGGTTCCATAAAATGTCTTTGGCTGTCCAGGTGGGGAAATTCTTTTAGGTTCCAGGTAGAACTGTTTTCAATTAATTGGTGATCGTTTTGGTTTATGGTTGATCCTTTTTGATTTACTCTTTTTCAGAAGTTGTTATTTGTAAAAGAATAGGGTTCTTTCCCAAAACGTCTGAACAACTATCCTGGGTTTTCCAAGACAAAAAAAATTATTGTAAGGCAAAGTGATCCCCTAGAATTGTTAACATCCTTAGAACTGGTTCTGAAATCAAGGATAAATTGATGATTCTTTGGAAGGCAAGAATAATATTCTGGAATGCAAGAAAGGTTTTTTGGAAGGTAAGGAGAATTTGTTGGAAGACATAAATCAGTTTTACTAAGGCTGTTTGCTCTATTGCCTGGTGATTTTCAGAATTGTTTGTTTGGATTTCTGGTTAGTAGACTTATTGCGCCTGGCACTAAGTGGATTGTTCCAGTATAAATTATAGAGTTCATGTTAGTATACACTCTTTCCTACCCTGGAAGTCCTTGTAAATGCAGGTTACTGGTGATAATGTTTTTTGTTGCATTTCCATTCCAATGATTGTGGTAAAGAGATCAATGGTACGAAGACCATGGGGGATAGAAAGAGTGGATATTCATCAAAGCAGTCATAATTTATTTATTGTAACAGATATTATATGACAGCTTTATGGTGGAAGACAAACGATTTTGTAGTTGTAATGCAGTTGGTATTGTCATTAAGATTTCAATGTAAAAGATTGGTGGAATTGTTCATAGAGGATTCCACAAATAACTCAAATAACATTTTAAACAGTTACTGATATAACCCTACAGAATAAAAAAAAAAACAGGAGCCTGTACCCGTTTTGCAAACCTACAGATACATGTCATTAATAATATGAGGATCATGAAACAACATTGACCTTTGCCCACATCAGTCTAGGCGTTTATTATTGTCCTTTTATCAGCTTGTTTGTGCTGATCCAAAAATGGAAGCTTGCCCATCCCGGGCGAATTCACATCATGGGCTGGGTATCTAACACTAATGGCTGTTCTGCTGCTGTGTTTGGCTAATGTTGCTGTAACATGACCTTAAGAGTATGTCTGTGTGTGTGTGTGACCAGCTGCGACCTTAGCCTCCAAATGTGTGGGGAAACATTGTATACGGGTAACAGCAGGGGTTGACAGAACAATAAACACACTGTACCATACAGGGAACACAGCATGATGACGGGGCCCCGGTCTTTCGGCAGGTCGTCGGTATGTTGAACCGGCACACCACGACTCTATGACAGAGTCAGGACGTGGCGGGAGGCCAGGAACAACATTTTCACCAGATTCTGCGGCGTTTAACTTCATGTAAACAACTCAGAAAGACGTGTCCTCTGATGCCGTTGGGCGTGCTAATTTACTAATCGTGACAAATGACAAAACACGGTGGTATGGAATGACAGACTCCCCAAGTCATTCCCACCTCAGCGTTCTTTATTGTGCTTTCATAAAGGCAGTGTTTCAGAGCCCACAGGCTGCTGTGCTTGGCTTTATACCTGGGGGCTATCCGTTGTGGGTGTGTGATAGAGCCAGAGCTCGTAGCACAAAGGACGTGGACATAAGTGACATTCACTGTATCGATAAACAAACTGCTCCTTGTTTGAATCCATCTCTCCCGTTGTCATTTTCACTGCCAATTTCAGAAAATGTAATGTAAGCGCAGCTCATTTTCCAATACAACGTGTGTTCTTTTTTTCCCCTTCAGACTGAGGTCCACGCGGACACTATTAACCAAACCGAAGACAAGAAAAGAGGCCCCGGAGTGGTGTGTACCGAGCCCCCAGCCACAGACACTGGCCGGGGACTGGACTCCCTGCAGGACATCCCTGGGAGGGCCGCGGAGGAAGAGGACGAGAGGAAGAGGGATGAATATGAGGAGCTAGAGTTTCCTCATGACTTTCTGCCCAGCACAGACCTTAGCCTGGAACTGGACTGGGCGTCTTCCCTTGGGTAGGGAGCTTTGGTTTTACGTGTAAAATAGCCCCACGCACACGCACACACAAACACTTACAAGAGCATGTGCAGATACAGAAAGCATGCATCCACACACGCTCACAGCCACACGCACACACCCACACACCAAACATCGTTGTTGTCTTATGCTTGCTAGTAGTGCCAACAGACCAGTTGGGACCTGCTGCTTTGTTATTTACCAGCTGTTCCTGAGAAAACAACATCTGACCTCGTGACATGAACGAAGCGTTCTTACATCTAGCATTCTTCAGTTTCAGCAAAAATCATAGCCTTACCTTTGTACGTTTTGTATGTACAAGCATACTGTGTACATCACACAAACTGAATGGACATTACTCTGCATCTAGAATCTAGCTTACATCAACGAAGCACATTATGCAGAGATATGTCATTGTGTGTCACTGCGTGTCATTGCGTGTCACTGCGTGTCATTGTGTGTCGCTGGCCTTGACCTTTCTCATTCTCTGCCTCACTACTGCCCCTGTTGCTGCCAGCTTCACATTTGTACGTCCAAACTGCCCTGCTGTGTGTTTGACGTTGTCTCGTGTGATTCCAGCGAGGAGGTGAGGAGTGATCAGGGGACCCTGGGTGTCTCAGGGCTCCCCCTGCTGACAGGTCTGCAGCATCACATGGACAGGAGCACAGTGCTGGTGGCTGGTCAGGAGAGGTACAGCAATGCGTGCTTTCAGCAAGGCTAACTACCCTCCTGTGGGGTTTAACTCTAACCCTGTTCCCGGAGGGTACAGGACGTGACTCTTCAGGGACAGGGTATAAGGCCCGCTTGCTTTCAGCTCCTGTTTGCGCAAATTTTTTTTAAAACGATTTATTGCAGTGAACTGATATTAATTCCTAGTGAACACTGGTGTGGGTCTTCGTACACTGCCCGAGTGTGTTGTTGCGTGGTGGATTTGAGGTGCTTGGGTGAACGTGCAGACTGGCCCTTTTGTGTTTGTTCTGTTCAGAAGTGTGTTTGCCGTGATTTCTGGGACCCTGAAAACAATCTAACGGCCATAAATGCTTAAAACACAGTATTAAGGATGATATATCAACGGGTTAGGGTTCAAAACTAACATTAAGCCACCGTCTTTACTCACATCAAAACCTGGACAGTGATCCAAACAGACCAGAGGGGTGTTATGTGCACCCAACTTGAAAAGGTGAAGAAAGGGCAAGATGAAAGAAAAGACAGGATACGGCCTCAGGAACATTTGTTTACACAAAAACTCAGCAATTCAAGTCTTAGTCGCTACAATGTAGTAACACTGCTGTAAGCTGCAGCAAAGCTTCAGTGGCATTTTTAAGGAACATTTCCACGCACGGGAGTGGCTGTACTTCAAAGCTGTTGGCAAGCAGTAGAAGGCAGTTATAACATAATCTCTTCCAAACACATGCCTTTTTTGGTTCACTGGAAGCTTAGTGGGCCTTTCCCTTTAAACATTTATTTCCTTTAAAAAGGGTGTGCCACCTTCAGGCTGGCTAAGCAGGTTGGGATTGGCCAGGGAGCCAAAGGCAGAGAGAGATTTTAGTCTGGTGACTTTGCTTGTTTTGCTTGAGGTTGCGTTGCCGAGGAAATAAGGTTGTGATCGCCAGGGACTGTCACATGGTTGTGTCATCAGCAAGTCACAATCCAGCATTATAATGGCTTTGCTTTTTTTTCTTTTAACTTTTTGTGGTTATTCATGAATTTGAGTTATTGTTAATTTACTGACAGCTAGGAATGCATTAGGTAAACATGTGTGTTCCATCCTCAGGCCAATTATTTTTAGGTGTTTTCAAAATGGAGGCTCAATAAAACGATGAGTCAGCATGAAAACCAATAACAGACACAAGGCAATAAAACTATAGCTTAGAGAATATGCAATGCACAAGGCAATAAAACTATAGCTTAGAGAATATGCAACGCACAAGGCAATACAACTATAGCTTAGAGAATATGCAATGCACAAGGCAATACAACTATAGCTTAGAGAATATGCAACGCACAAGGTAACAATTCTGGGGCAGTATTAGTCCTCCAAGAGCGCCCAAGACCACGGAGGTTATCCTAATACTTGTTTGTTCCAGTACTTAATGCTGGCTCGGTAATGACAGATAAAGCAGAGCTGTGTCTTGTCTAAATGCATCGTGTCAATCTCCATTCAACAGCCCAGGGCCTGCTACACCCAGAAGAAATGATGGCTCAGTCATTTAAAAACACAAATAAGCAAAGTTGCTGCGTGCCTGGCCATGATATGTCAGTTCTCCAGGACTAACACAACCCGACTGAGCTAATGCATTGTACCCATGATGTCAGAAAACAAACCACGTTAACCAAGATGGATGACTCTGGTCTACAGGGCTTCATGATGAGCACAAGTATGGCTACTAAAATTTGGCTACTAATGAAATGACCTAAAACAGTGTTTTCTTGTTTTTCTACGTGAAGTTTCCTTGATTAGCCTATGTTGATTAAGTCCAAACTAGGAAACGAGATGGATGTAGCTGTGAAGGAACTTGACACACTGTTGTTCTCAGTTTGTATTTCACCAAGCTATTAGAATGGCCAGTCTTGATCACTGGCGAAGTTCAGGATATCCATAGTGACATGCCCTTAACCCCTGTCCTGGAAGTGTAGGGGAGCATGGCTTTTCTGGGACTTTCAGGTCGTTCATGCTCATCAACTAAGGGCCTGTTTACATTACGACAGAGAGAAGAAAATGCCAGATAGACTTATCGAGGTTTGCATTATCATTTCCATAGTGTTTGAGTTGACACTGGCGCGTTCTAGACGTGCCACACACGATAGTTGCCAGTCGCAGGAAAACTGAACGATATGCATGCCCGCTGCACAGAAACTTGATAAAGTTTAACTCGCAAAACTCTGGGGGGCTCTATCAAACATGTGACTCCTGTTACCTTGGAAGGTGGCATCTCAAGCTATTGATACCTTTACACCACAAATTATTCTAGCGTCTTGGAAAATGTAGCACAATGTCAATCTCTAAGTGATCATTAGTGTGTTTTCAATCACTGTAATCAACGCTACCAAAGCACTATATTAGAATTATTAGGACTATTAGAACTATTTGGACTATTTGCACTATTAGGTCTGTTAGGACTATTTGCGCTATTAGGTCTATTAAGACTATTTGGACTATGCTGGTTCCTTTTTGAACATGAGTATGAACGCTGTCATGGAATTCACCCCAACTGGCTTTCCTCTTCGCTTTCCTCAAGCCTACTGTCAGCCCATGGTAAATCACCTAATTCCATTATTTATTAAATTAGAATCCAGAGATACTAATTTGATTAAAACTAGGTATATTTTTCTGGGACCAAAGGCCTGAGGCCTGTTGGGGAGTGCAGTTTGGGACGCATCCTTTGCCTCCTGACACTGGTGGCAAGGGACTGTGGTCACAATGACTCAGCACGAGCGAGTCAGCCGTTCAGCAAACTCATAAGGTTTATTTCCAGCTGCCTGTCTTCTCATGTCTGCCCGCCGACTGTAATGAGGCTAGATAATGAAGGAATGGATGCATGTCCCTGAATAATAAGTAGCCAACGTAGACATTTACCATGGTGTCTGATTCATGAGATTTCCCAAATTACTCGCTGTTCCCTTGATAGTGTCTATAGGAAATAGGGTTCTACTGGCCAAGCAAACTAAAGATCAGTCGCTTCATTTGCTTGCCTTCTTGTGCTCCCAGAGCCATTGTTCTGACAGACTTTGGTTGATGTGTTTAATGAATGGATGTTATTGTGTAGTTTATCTGTTCATTCTAGAGTAGATGTGGTCTGCGCAATGTGCAGACTACAGAACAGAGTACATTTCAGCTTGCAGTGTGCAGTGCAGTACTGGTGTGCAGTGTGCATATTGAAGTGTCTGTGTGAAGTGCAGCGTCTGTGTGTGGTGTGCAGTGCAGTGTCTGTGCATGGAGTTTGGACTTGCCCTGGCCTGCCAGGCTTGTGCTATACATTTTCTGTAACATCGTGGAATAAGCAGCTGTTTTCATGACCAGCCGTTAGTGACTCTCC
Organism: Esox lucius; assembly: GCF_011004845.1. Classification (NCBI taxonomy): domain Eukaryota; kingdom Metazoa; phylum Chordata; class Actinopteri; order Esociformes; family Esocidae; genus Esox; species Esox lucius. The sequence continues at coordinate 2,890,844 of NC_047573.1, forward strand.
CTCTTTCCCCCTGGCATCCCCGGTACCCCCCCAACACCCAAGGCATCCCAAACATGCTGACCTAGAGCCCACAGTCGTCACACCCAGCCCTTCCCCCCAACTTACTGCCACGCCTGTGGAGGGGGCTCCACCCGAACCAGCCTGGTCCTCGCTTCCCCTGTCCCCAGTCCCCCTGTCCCCAGCCCCCCTGCCCCTGTCCCCAGCCCCCCTGCCCCTGTCCCCAGCCCCCCTGCCCTTGTCCCCAGCCATGCTGCTGGAGCAGGAGCTACAAGAGGCCTTCCAGGAATGTGAGGAACAAATGGCCTCCCTGAGCAGACCAGGCGTAGCGAGGCGTGTCCCTGAGAGCAACGGCCCGGCCCAGGCTGTGGCCTCACGCCACCACGAGGAACAACAAGGAGGCGTGGCTGTTGCTGTCCTGACGAACACTCAGTCATCGTCTCCATCGCCACGGCTACGGCCACCGCCTCCTCCACTGGTGTTTCAGCCAGGAAACCACGACCAAAACAACGATGGTCGCTGTGACCATGGCAATGTGGAAACTAATAGAAAGAGTGACATGGCAACCAGCCAGAGAGATGTAAACTACGAAGAAGGGTTTAGTTTCAGGAGTTACCTACTTGGGGATAATAACCAAACAGTTAGCAGCTTAGAAGTGGATCCTAAAACAGAGAAACTGACAGCGCAAAGGAGCTCAGAAAAGACTACTGCAGACTCACATGCAAGCTCACAGACACAGTCAAAGCCGACAGTGTCAAAGCCGAAGGAGTCAAAGCCCAAAGATTCAAAGCAGACAGGGTCATTGCCAACAGAGTCAAAGCTGACAGGGTCAAAGTCAAAAGAGTCAAAGCCTGTAGAGTCAAAACTGACAGAGTCAAAGCTAGAGGCTGATATCATTTTCAACACGAGCACTGAGAGTGTAAAAGAGACAAACTCACAGAAGAAAAGAAGAAAGAAGAAGAAAAAATTTGACAATGTTTTAGATTTAGTGTCAGAGATACAGACACAGCCAAAAATCCATAAACAGACAGAAATACAGACACAGCCAGAAATACAGGCACAGACAGAGATACAGGCACAGCTAGAGATAGAGAAACATCTAGAAATACAGAGACAGCCAGAGATACAGCCTGAGATGCAGACACAGCCAGATGTACTGACACAGATGGAAATACAGTCACAGTCAGAGATACAGACACAACCAGAGATACAGACACAACCAGAGATACAGACACAACCAGAGGTACAGACAGAGCCAGAGATACAGACACAGAAAGACATTAAAATACAACCAGTCAGAGATACAGACAGAACCAGAAATAGAGACAAAGCCAGAGATACAGACACAGCCTGAGATATGGACACAGCCAGAAATACAGACCCAGCCAGAAATACAGACACAGCCAGAAGTACATCCACAGTCAGAGATAGAGACACAATCAGAAATACGGACACAGCTAGATATACAGACACACTCAGAAATATGGACACAGCCAAAGATACAGACACATATAAAAATACAGACACAGCCAGAAATACAGGCACAGACAGAGATACAGTCACAGTCAGAGATACAGACACAGCCAGAGATACAGACACAACCAGAGGTACAGACACAGAAATACATTAAAATACAACCAGAGATACAGACACAGTCAGAGATACAGACAGAACCAGAAATAGAGACAAAGCCAGAGATACAGTCTCAGCCTGAGATATGGACACAGCCAGAGATACAGACACAGCCAGAGATACAGACACAGCCAGAAGTACATCCACAGTCAGAGATAGAGACACAATCAGAAATACGGACACAGCCAGATATACAGACACACTCAGAAATATTGACACAGCCAGAGATACAGACACATATAGAAATACAGACACAGCCAAAAATACAGGCCCAGACAGATATACAGACACAGCTAGAGATAGAGAAACATCTAGAAATGCAGAGACAGCCAGTGATGCAGACACAGCCAGATGTACTGACACAGCTGGAAATACTGTCACAGTCAGAGACACAGACACAGCCAGAGATACAGACACAACCAGAGGTACAGACAGAGCCAGAGATACAGACACAGAAAGACATTAAAATACAACCAGAAATACAGACAGAGATACAGACAGAGATACAGACAGAACCAGAAATAGAGACAAAGCCAGAGATACAGACACAGCCTGAGATATGGACACAGCCAGAGATACAGACACAGCCAGAAATACAGACACAGCCAGAAGTACATCCACAGTCAGAGATAGAGACACAATCAGAAATACAGACACAGCCAGATATACAGACACACTCAGAAATATGGACACAGCCAGAGATACAGACACATATAGAAATACAGACACAGCCAAAAATACAGGCACAGACAGAGATACAGACACAGCTAGAGATAGAGAAACATGTAGAAATACAGAGACAGCCAGAGATGCTGACACAGCTGGAAATACAGTCACAGTCAGAGATACAGACACAACCAGAGGTACAGACAGAGCCAGAGATACAGACACAGAAATACATTAAAATACAACCAGAAATACAGTCAGAGATACAGACAGAACCAGGAATAGAGACAAAGCCAGAGATACAGACACAGCCAAAGATATGGACACAGCCAGAGATACAGACACAGCCAGAAATACATTCGCAGTCAGAGATACAGACACAATCAGAAATACAGACACAGACAGAGATACAGACACATACAGAGATAGAGACAGAGACAGAAATACGGACACAGCCAAAGATACAGACACAGCCAGAAATACAGGCACAGACACAGCTAGAGATAGAGAAACATCTAGAAATACAGAGACAGCCAGAGATACAGCCTGAGAAACAGACACAGCCAGATGTACTTACACAGCCGGAAATACAGTCACAGTCAGAGATACAGACACAGCCAGAGATACAGACACAACCAGAGGTACAGACAGAGCCAGAGATGCAGACACAACCAGAGATACAGACACAACCAGAGATACATACAGAGATAGAGACACATACAAGGATACAGACACAGACAGAAATACAGACACAACCACAGATACAGCCAGAGCTACAGCCTGAGATACAGACACAGCCAGATGTACAGACACAGGCAGAAATACAGTCACAGTCAGAGATACAGACCCATACAGAGATACAGACACAGCCAGAGAAACAGTCAGAGATACAGATAAAGCCAGAGTTACAGACAGAGATACAGATCCAACCAGAGTTACAGACAGAGATGCAGACACAACCAGAGTTACAGACACAACCGGAGGTACAGACACAACCAAAGGTACAGACACAACCAGAGTTACAGACAGGGACAAGCGGAGAACAGCAAAGTAGGGGTTCACATTACCATGAACAGCTGAGCCCCGGGGCCCCGCCCTGCTCCAGCCCCCCAGCCACAGAACCTCAGAGCGGGCAGCAGGATCCCGTCAGCACCCGTCGGAGTGGTTCACCTGCCAACAGCATGGCACTAGTCCACCCCTCACCCCTGCCCAGCTCCAACGCCCCCTCGACCCCTCAGGGCAGGCAGCAGGATACCTTTCCCAGCCGCCTGGCCCAAACACAGACCTCATCCCAACCCCAGGAGTCAGCTCACCACATCCTCCTGACAGATGGCCACTGCTGTCTGAGTCACGGTCTTGAAACATCACACCGCGATGCAACAGGAGGGGTTTATATTAATGATGGTGACAGAAATACACTCTTGACATCTGTCCCAACCTCAGTCATTGATCAGGGAGGTGAGATACACACATTCTCTGCTCTGGGATCTGATAAGGGATCAGACGTTAAGTCCCTGAGGGCTGATAAGGGTGGAGCCACCATGCGCACGCTGGGCGGTGGAAACGCACTGCCCCGGACGCACACACCCTCTCAGATTCAGAAGCCAGCCTGTAACGGAGAGAAAGCCAGGGAGGAGAAGGAGGCGGGGAGGAAGAAAAGTACACTTGGAGATTCTTTCGTAGTGGCTGCTAATGCTGCCGGCAACGCGTTGCCCCTGACAACACTCGCGATGCCAGAAATGAGAGAATACAAGGGAGAGGTAAGAAACAAGCCACTCGATCTGTTGGAGAGGAACAGAGACCGAGCTGCAACAGTCTCTACTCCGGCGGTAGAAACAGAGACGGCACTGTTACAAGAAGGAGACGGAAGAGGAGGTGCAGGGGGAATAGTGGCGAGTCTGCTGGGTGGCTTTGCAGGAGAGGAGCAGAGAGAAACGGCCCTCCCGGCAACCACACACCACCAGGGCTTAATTCACATCGGGATAAAAAGCTCACCTGCACTCCCTGCTAAAGACACCGACACAACGACTGGATCTGTGTCTGACCAGGACTGCAGCTGCCACACACTGCCTCAAAGCCCAGAGGAGAGGAAGGGAGGGGGGCAGCCTGGACCTACGGGTGACACCCAAACGACTGACACAGAGAGAAAGAGGGAGGGGGTGAAGGAGAGAGAGGAGTCTGGACTCCAGGCAGAAGAACACACCGTCACTAATGCCTCTCTGTCTCCCCTCGGGGTAATCACCGGACCTCACTGCTGGGAAGACAACAGCGCCGCTACTGCCACCGGATTGGAGAGAGAGGGGGAGGAGACGAGAGAGGAGAGGGGAGGGGTGTCCGGAAAGCAGGTTTTAGTGAGCCGTCCAACAGTGACCGGCCTTGCTGGCTGGGTGTCATCAGCTGGGAGTCAGACGTGTCCGCCCCCTGTCGCTGCCACTGCCGTCGTCTCTTCTCCTGGTAGCTCCACGCCACAGTCGCTATGTGGCTGGGGTGAGCTCATCCTACCCTCCTCCACCTCCATCAGCGGCAGCATCATCTCTGCTGATGAGAGCCGTTTCTCTCCTCCGCTCCCCCTCTCTCTGCCTCTCCGACAGCAAGACGACAGGGATTCAGCTCATTCACCTCTCCCTCCCTCTCGGCTCAGCACCTCTGCTGAAGGAGAACTAGGCAGCCTTGCTCAGCCTCTGCTCCTACGGCAGGCAGACAGCAGAGATTTAGATCTCCGCTCAGCTCTCTTCCCGTCCTCACTGTGCTCTGAGCCTGCATGGTCCCAGGACTCGGCCAACAACACAAAGAGAGGCTCAGAGAACAGAGAATCAGCAGATCGGTCTTGCCCGATACAAACCCTGAAGTCGGAGGAGAAAAGAGCTATCCTAGGTCTTAAAGACAACTCTGCTACAGAGTCTCAGCGCTCCAGCAGCAACACGGCGAGAGGCACCGAGAAGGAGGACAGCACTCGTCTCACACAGAGCCAGGGGGGAACGGAGAGTCATGTGCAGAAAACGGAACCTTCCCAAACCTTCGTAGGAGAATTACAACAAGCCTCCGTCGCAGCAACAACCACAGAGGCTGGAGGAGAACCGGGTCCAAGCAAAGCCTCTGCACTGTCCTCCTCCTCCCCTGTTATCTCAGCGCTGCCTCCGACGGTCCTCCAGTCTCAGCACCGCTCGGCTGCGGAGGGGAGCCACCCTCAACAGGTCCACATTGTCTCTCAGAGTGACGCCTCACTCCTCAGGTCAGTCATCCCTCAGTCTGTCCTGGGACCGCCCACTATGGCTGCCATCGGGGTTTTACAGCTACATGCCAGGGACAGTGTGGGGGGCACCAGGAAGTTGTTTTTCAACAAAACGCTAACAGCGGATGATGAATCCTCTGCAGCCCTTAACTACGTTCCGGCCTCAGACCCGGCTGCTGTATTGGCACACGCCTCTCTGCCTCCACTGAAGGTTCATGAGAATCTGCGTCACCCAGTGACTGAGGCTAGCTTCACCTCCCACAACTTCCTCAAGCCAGTCACCCCGCCCCCTCGCTCACAGACCCCGACACAACCATCTCAAGTCGGGGACACACTGCCATCACTGACCCCTGCTGACTTCCAGGGGGAGTCGCAGCAGAAGACCCAGGCTGGGATGACAGGAAATGAGGATGGCAGAGAGAAAGACTTGGAAAAAATAGTAGTGACACCTTGTGTGTCAGCAGTGACGGGGCTTATATCAAGCCCACATGGAGCCTCTGAAGGATTAGTAGTTGAAGAAAAGCCAAACAGTCACCCAGACTCAGTGGTTCCAACTCCTCTCACTAGAGTTCCACTGCAACCTTCCCATGACCCAATCCCAAACTCAGAACAGGTGGTGATCCAACCACCTCGTCCTCCCTCTTCTTCACTGGCATCACGTCAGAAGCACCTAACTGGCATCACCTCCAGTGAGGACGTTTTCCAGGTCTTTTTCGAGGGTGAGTCCAATTTTGCCGGGCCGGTCTGCGGGGCCCGGTGTCAGTGTGCAGTGCCTGGACCAGGGTCCCTCCATACTCAGCCTGACAGTGGATCAAATGCTAATGGAGATTATATGACCCCGGGCACCACAGTAACCACTCTGACAAAGCCGGATGAGGATCAGACCATCATCCAGCCTAGTCAGCCCACAAGCCAATTAGGCCAATCAGATCAATCAGATAACCACGATCTACCTGTTGCCAGTCATATGGACAGCAGAGATGAGGTTAGACAGAATCCACCGAGTTCCAGAGACCGTCTCTCCATGGATTTGGCTTGGGTCAGGAATGAGGGTAAAGAAGAGGCTGATAATAAGGCTGAGTCTGTGCTTCATGTTTCAAAAACAGTTGTACTTAACCAGCCTTTTTCAGATCCTCTGAAAGGTGAAGAGGGATGTCACAGTGCTGATTTCTCTTCTGCGGCTGAGGCTATCACTGATGTTAAGGAAACGATTGTGGCTGAGGCTAACACTGATGTTAAGGAAACGATTGTGGCTGAGGCTAACACTGATGTTAAGGAAACGACCGTGGCTGAGGCGAACACTGATGTTAAGGAAACGACTGTGGCTGAGGCTAACACTGATGTTAAGGAAACGATTGTGGCTGAGGCTAACACTGATGTTAAGGAAACGATTGTGGCTGAGGCTAACACTGATGTTAAGGAAACGATTGTGGCTGAGGCTAACACTGATGTTAAGGAAACAATTGTGGCTGAGGCTAACACTGATGTTAAGGAAACGACCGTGGCTGAGGCTAACACTGATGTAAAGGAAACGACTGTGGCTGAGGCTAACACTGATGTTAGGGAAATGACTGTGGCTTTGGCAAAGGCTGATGTTGAGGAAACAACTGTCGCTATAGGTACAAATGAGGTTGAAGAAAAGACTGTGGCATTAGTTAAGGCTAAGGCTAAAGTTGAAGAAAATATGTTAGTTTTAGCCAAGGCTGAAGTTGAAAAAAATACTATGACTTTAGCTAAGCCTGAAGTTCTGGAGAAGACTGTGGTTTTAGCTAAAGCTAAGAATGAAGTTCAGACAGTGACTAGAACTGAGGCTGAATTGACTAAGTCTAATACTCTGGAGGTAACAGCATTTAATCATCTGCCTTCCCCTTCAATGAGTGATCACTGTGAATATCCAGAGCCGGTGATGATCCTCAAGCATCCAGGGCCCATGCTGAGTCACCACGAGTTCATCAACGACTATGACGTTGCACTTCCTGGAGTCTGGGACAGTGATGGCCGCAGTCATTATGACAGCGTCGCACTTCCCGATCACGTGCTACAGGAAGTGACACTGGCAGCATCTGTAATACTGGATTCAGAATACAAAGATTACCTGAGGCACAGGAAAGATGATGAGGACGAGGAAGAGCATGAGATGGGTGGCAGTGGTGACAAAGAACAACTGGCTGAACCGGGTAAGGATGAGATCAGTCAGAAGCTTCCAGAGAAGGCCTTCATCTCAGAATCCGTATTCCTGAACATTCCACTACAGCATGACTCCACAGGCCTAAATAACGGGAGTGAGTCTGTAAAGAGAGATCTGCCTCTTCCATCCAAACCACAGGCCTCTGAAAGGCTTCACAGTGGGACGGACACCAGTTCACCAGCGAACCAATCTGCAGAATTATCAGCGACTGGATCTGATTACATCATTCCCCTCCATGCAGGTGACTCTGGAGCTGAGCCCAAGGCAAAAAAGCCTATCAGGGGAAATCTATTCAACAGCGGTGAGTCCATTAATGATGACATGATAAATGTCAGCCCACCTCTTGGTCCTGGGCAACCAATCAGCAGCCAGCCTCTCGACATTAACACAGCAGAGAAACAAGGGGACAAAATGAAAGGCAATAATACATTAGTCAAAAGGAAAGAAGAGACTAAACCAAATGAGAAGCAAAATGAGGAAGAGCACAAAACTGGAGATCAGTTTTTCCCAACCTCACCAGAGGAAAAGGGGCAAATAGAAAAACAAACGCAGGATAATAGACAGGAAATAGAAGAGGGTGAAAAGCAGAATCAGATAATTAGACTGTTGCAGTGTAATGACACTGCTAAAACAGCACAAGCGGAAGACAGACAGACCACAGACCGGCCTCCAGAACCGGAAGAAAAACAGGAATACACAGCCATTAAGGAGGAGGGACATGACAGGAGTGGAATAACAGGTAATGGACCAGAAATGCCGTCTCCTGACTCTGTCTTTCTAGACAGCACAGAAAGGGGGGAAGGAAATGATGGTGATGGCTGTGAAGTATGCCCGGGGGCAGATCAAAACAATGGGTCAGAAGCAGTGAAAGGAAAAGAGCAGGGAAAAGTGGAAGGAAGAGAAAGGAAGAGTGTGAGAACGAGTGAAGAAGAGGAAAAGGCTGTTTCCTCATCTGACCCCGTCCAGGCTCCTGCTGGATCGGAGCCCCGGCAAGACCCTAGACATTCACCCTCTTCTTCTGGGTCAGCACAGTGCCTCTACGCCGGGATGTCAACGCCAGCAACATTAACAGCAGAGACATGTGAGGGGACCAGAGACACCTCTGGACCCAATTCAATTCAAAATGCAGCTCTTAACCAGTCAGATTCAGCATTTATTCTAAAAGCTTTTTCTTGGCAAAAGGAACAAGGACCAAAGCATGAGAAACCAGGGGCCAGCACTGCCTCAGAGGATGGATCATGTGGCTGTTTAGCAAGTGACCGAGGACGAAAAACAGACAACAACACACGCACAGAGAACCTCGCAGCCTCAACACTGTTGCCAGGGGTAACAGAGGGAGCCGAGAGCACCCTGGGACATTTGATTCAGGAAGAGAACAGAACGTTAAGTGACAGCAACTATAGCGCAATTGATAATGAGAAAAGCAAAGAAGTACATGGAGTGAAAGCTGGAGAGAGCAATGGAGAGAGGGATGGTGAGAGAGCTGGAGAGAGGGATGGTGAGAGAGCTGGAGAGAGGGATGGTGAGAGAGCTGGAGGGAGGGATGGAGGGAGTGATGGTGAGAGAGCTGGAGGGAGGGCAATGCCAGGTTTAGTCGTTGAAGTCGTGACTGATTCGAAGAGTTCAGATCTCAAGTCAATGATCTGGTCAGTGATGGGCGAGAATCATGTGGAGGATAAGAGTCAGGGATCTGGCCTTGTGGCACGAGCTTGTCAAGACCAACGCAGCAAAACAGAGGCCGTAGAGAACACTACAGCCCCCGTTGAATCAGATCCATCCCAGTGTGAGACTTCTCTGGACTGTCGTGCCTCGTCGTCACCCTCATCGCAGTCGCATGGCCCTGAGGAGCACAGTACTCACCAGAATAGCTTCCCTCCCAGCCTGGGCCATTCTGTTGACACTTCTCAAAGCTTAAACCAGCAGTCAAAACTTAGCCCAGATCACCAGGCAACTGTCACTGTCAATTTAAACCCTGACCAGGTCACAGACATTGCTGTCAAGCTGGCACGTGATTCACACCCTGGGGATATCAATGCCAATCTATTGGAATCAGAATGTGAGCCAAAGGAAACACGTTTAGCTCATCATACAGCAATTGTTGGGACCAGCCACAGTAGTGAGACTAACACTGCTGTACTGGAAGCCACTGACACAACCATGACTTCCATGGCAAGTCACAGGGTAGAACAAGCTGCTCTGGAAGCAAAACCTGCCTCAGACAGAGATGTCTCAGAAGAGGACATGACAGCCTTGGACAGGAAGAGAGAAAAGAAGATGAGAGCATTGGCAAAAAGGATGGAGGAGAGGAAACAAAAGCTAAAGAAAGCGAAAGAGGAAAAAGAGGGAACACATAAGATTTCAACAAATGAGGCGGGTGAGACAGTTTCACAGGCGACCACAGAACCACAGACAGTGATGTCAGTTACCAGGCCTTCTACAGAACCACCGACAGAGATGTCAGTTACTGGTCCAACCACAGAACCACAGACAGAGATGCTAGTTACTGGGCCTTCTACAGAACCACAGACAGTGATGTCAGTTACTGGACCTTCTGCAGCACCACAGACCGTGATGTCAGTTACTGGTCCAACCAAAGAACCACACACAGAGATGCCAGTAACTGGTCCTACCAAAGAACCACAGACAGAGATGTCAGTTACTGGGCCTAGCTCAGAACCAGAGACAGACTGGTTGGCTGCTCTCCGATCTCATGCAGCATTGCTCTCCCAGTCCACAAAACAGAATACAGCAGAGTCCTCTGAGAAAACGACACCTCCCAGGTAATGCAGATGTGTGTGTGATGAGACCACTGATATGGGCTAGTAGGTGTGTGAACAGCAGTGTTCCAGTCATACAAATCTAACGCCAGGTTGTAACATCAATGTTAGAACGACCCATACTTCTTCAGGCTTGAAGGGCTTAATGCTTTTATATTGAAATATGGGTTATGAAATATGGGCAGAACAACAAGCTTCTTCATCTGATAAGATATCTCATGAAATAAGCTGCCATTTGGTTTATTTTGAAAATCGGATATCACTATTATACAGATGGTAGGGAAACATCCTCTCACAGAGAGCCAGGGATCAATATAGAAACCCACAGAAACCTTCCCACATGTACAGTATGTATAACTCACTTATGCCTTGTTGCACCTTACTGTGTGGGATTGGATGTAGAAGGTCCTAAATAGTAGCCATATCTTCTCTCTTCTTCTTCTGTCTTTATTATATATTTCTTCTAATAATAATAATGTAATAAAAAAAACACTAAAACCCATTCAATATCCATCTTGCTTTAGAGCAGAAGTGTCGAAGTAATGTGCTGGGAAGATACGCAGAAACTGTCCTTTATCCATACCTTTTTAAATTGTTGACACAACCCGATTAATGATGATATTGTAAGTAAACAACTTTAATCTCGGAACAGATTTGATTAATTTTAAAGTATATAGTTGTCAGCCCCCCAAGATTTGTCGTCTTTGAAACTTAGTCTGTCAGAATGACTGGCCTGGCCTGGCTGTAAATATGTGGTATTCCAGATGTTTGGTAATGTAAACAAACAGTATCCATTAAACACTGATTAGTCTGATCCAGCCACTAGGACATGAAAGAAGTTACCCATCTTGTAGCATACAACAGTAAATGCAGCCATCCTTGAAAATCTAGCTAGCCGCTTTAAAAAAAGATGATTGGTTAGTAGGTTAATCCGATTTCGCTGATGCCTATCTCTCCGGTGAATTTCTCACAGCTTTCCTTTTGAGTAATGGAGGCAGTAATGGAGGCAGCAATGGAGGCAGTAATGAAGGAAATGTTAGACGCATTGTTCTGCGCATTTCAGTGGAACTTTCTTTATGCAGGAATGGTCTCAGGTCCATTCCTGTGTGTTCTCCCACGACACGTTGTAGGAGATGACTCTGAGCTGTTGTCTTGGCCAAGGTAGGATGCACAAACTACTAAATGCAGGGCTGCCAGCGGCTGTGGCACACATTCTTGAATAAAATAATTATTTCTTGATGACGGTCTTATATTCTCTGAACAATTTACTTTCAATTAAAGGTTGAGTTCATATGCCATTTTGAGTGTAAAATCAATTGGACAGCAAACAATTAAATTTTTCACAAAATTCTTTGCTCATTTACCTCGGGTGCCATTAATTTTGGAGGGCACTGTAAATGTATACATCTATATACATGCTTGTCTCTTACTGAAAGCGTCCACGGGCTGGATTTGACCCCACGGGCTGGATTTGACCCCACGGGCTGGATTTGACCCCAGGGCTGGATTTGACCCCAGGGCTATACAGGGTTTATAGTGTAACACTACTGGCGGGTGGCCATGTCATATAGGCACATAAGTTGTGACATGACCCTTTAAATCCACCACATGGACTTTTATTCTCAATGTATTTCACTTAATTTGATATTTTACGGCCTCTGCCGGGGGGATTTACATTTTAATATTTTATACTTTAAAAGTAACTCAGCTACGTTGACAACGTTATGGAAGATGCTGCTAACGGACCGCGCAACGGTGAATACAAAGCAGGACACAGAGAGTGACTTTGTATTGACTGTCTGAGGCCTGAAATGGTCCCCGGTTCCCTACATAGCGCCCTATTTCTGTGCAGAGCTCATTGCGCTGAGGGAATAGGGTGCCATTCTGGACACCTGGATGAATATTGACGAGGAAGCCAAGCACAGAGCCTGACTTTGTGCTGGAGCCTCTGGCTGGGGCCCAAACGGCGTCTCTGAGAAGTGAGCCACTTCGTCCCCAAAATCCCAATGGGCCCTGGCCGCAAAAGCAACGCCCCGAATAGGAAACCCGGTCCCTTTTAGTGCGCAGATGCTACGGTTGATTTATAACAGAGGTCAGTGGGAACTGCGGTGCTATTATGCTCACTGGGATTACATCAGCAATGACATCAACGTTGTCCTTCTGGGACTAGAATGAGGCTATTCTCACTGAAGAGAATGAAGCTGTTGTTGTTTAACGCACTAAATAAACAACAACAAACACACATACACGCGCCCGCGCGTGCACGCACACACAGATATGCACTGACCATTTCTCACATCTATCCACACACATTTCCTGTACCAATATACTTATTATTTTTCTCTTCCTGCTTTGTAGACCCTTTCCGACCCTGAAGTCGCTGGAGTCTCCTGTAGCAGAGTTCTGTACCCCCTCTGAAGAGGCCCCTTCTCCCCTAGGCCAGGGAGCGGCAGCTGCCCCCTCAAGCCAGAGAAAGGACAGCCCAGAAAAGGGAGAGAACCCCCCAGAAGAACCGCAAGGAAAGGAGAAGGTTCCAGAGCCTGACTGGGGGTAAGTTCACATCCCACCATTGTAATGCACACACTCCAGTTCCCTTGTGGTCCACGCTACTGCAGAACCATAAGCAATCATTTTAAAACAGTTTGTCAGCCAAAGACCCATAACTTTTAAAGATAAGAGATGTAATGGCAGAAGGTATTGATTTCCCAAGTGAGCGATTGTATTGCTGTTATACGTTTCAGATGCTGTGTCTTAAAATTATATTTAATATTCTCCTCAGCAGGGAATTCAAATGTGTAGTGTATTTATGGTTTAAGAATGCTTAGGATGATTTGCCCTAAACCAAAAAGGCCTAAAAAATAAGTTGTTATTATCCACAGATTCACATTTTCTGTTGCAGTAGGAAAAAAAAATCCCCTGCTGTTGCAAAGTTGCTCAAATTACGATGCAGCATTTGTAGTCCACATTCCAATCTGTGTCTGTTTGGTGCCTAGGGGGCTGTCCGTCTTCCAGATGGTTGAAGTTCACTAATTAGTCACTATAATAGCTGGGATTTAAAAAACGGATCCTCACTGTAATCCCAGTTTAGCAGGGATAGTTATTGGGATGTCACCGTGTTAACACCACACACAGAATAAAGAATACAATGATGTCTGGATGATTGATAACTAATCCCGAAGGACCTGCTGAGCACTGATACATATTTTAAAGCATGTTTGTCTGAAATGAATGCAGACAGACGGGTTAGGGTACATTGTACTGAAATGCCACTGGAATCTTTTAGCATATAGATCAGGGGTGTCCAAACCATTCCACGGAGGGCCGTGTGTCTGCACGTTTTTGGTTTTTCCTATAAATTGGTTCCCAGGTCAGACCTACACAACCAGGTGAGGGTAGAAACTAACCAATTAGTAACCTAATTAGTCAATCAAGTACAAGGAGAGAGCGAAAACCTGCAGAGACACGGCCCTCCGTGGAATAGTTTGGACACCCCTGATATAGATCCTTTGTCAGTCTGCTTTTTTCATTGTTGTTGTCATAATAATAGTTTGGCCTTTACTTGTTATTGAATCAAAGAGCCTGGAGAAATATTAGTCACTTTGCCTATTGCTTCTTGCAGTGAAATCATTTATACTGTAATTCAGATATTCTGCCATAGAGAATAATACAAGCCTCTGCCTGTTATGGTATTGGCCAGTGGTTCTCAAACTTCTCCTGGGGACCCACAGCCATTCCATGTATTAGATGTGTCCCAGAGCCAGCACACCTGAATCAACATGTCAACTAATTATTAAGTACCTGGCTGCTTGATTCAGGTGAGCTAGTTTCAGGGATACATCTAATACACGGAATGGCTGTCGGTCCCCAGGAGAGGGTTGAGAACCACTGGTATTGGCAGTGCCACTGGGCCCTCTATTTAGAATTTTTTCTTTTTCCTTGGTCACAAACAAAATAATTGGCCAATTGATAAGGATGAGAAAAATATGCTTTGTGAAGCCAACAACTCATGTGATGAGTAATATCTGAAACCAAATTTCAGAGAGAATTTTTTTTTAAATTAAAGATTATGTCAAAATGATTGGAACACATCTGTATTGTTGCCTTTTACTTGGGTAAAAAAGTTATTTCTCCTTTATTTATCTATCAGCATGAAATCACAAATTCAGAGACATATTTTCATAAATAAATGGGCACTAACAAAAAGTCTAACAAAATAAAATTTTAAACTTTGGATTTTGTATTTTCTTTTGGATGAAATAACATTTTATTTCCTTACCCAGTTCAATTCTTCAAAATGGTTCAAGTCCAGATTGGCGCTGCACATGGAAAAAGTAGCTTTTGGTTCCTAGTGTTTTCCTGTGACCAAGCTCGAGTCCAAGACTAGGTTCTCCGTGTCCGAGTGTCCCGGAGGTTTGCTGGCTTCGTGTCAGAGTAGTTCAGAGTCCCAATTCTAGGTAGATGTTTTGACCTGGGTTATATACCATTGGACATCTTTCTAAACACTTCTATTACTTTTATTGCAACTATTCTATTGGTTCCATTATGGCAGGCAACTGAGTTATGTACAGTATTTTAAATGATTTGTAACCTAAGTGTACAAGACTTATAAACCAGGAATTTGTTTTCATTGCCTTGGCTTTGTCTTGGTTTTCATCTGTAGTGCAGACAGTTACTGTTCGATGAATAAAACAATTCCAGTGAACCCAGTCTTCTATGGTGTGAAGCCCCCAGAGATGCACGCATTTGCACACACACACACACGCACACACACACACACACACACACACACACACACACACACACACACACAGTCAACCAGTGGAGCATTTACAGCTCTGGTAGCTTTAACATTATGAAGGGAATGCCTTTCTGTCTTTGCTTTATTTTAAATTTCGTCTTGCATTCTAATATTTTTATTAGTTTACTCTTTGCACCGCATCTCTTCTTTTTTGTCATATTTTTTTTTCTTTTTCTGTTTCTCTCGTTATCTCTCTTTAAAACTCTTTATATAACTCTTGCTCGCTTTTACTTTCTCTCTCCCTCTCTTTCTTTCTTTCGTTCTTTGTTTGTTTGTTTCTTTCTTTCTATCCCCCTCTTTCTCACTCTTCACTCTCAGTTTCTCTCCGTTTTCCGTCTCTTTATTTATCTCTCTTTTCTCTCTCTCTCTCTCTACATTCTCTCGTGTGTCTGGTGTAAATCCCCGGAGACGTCCAGGTTGCCCGGGCCGACACTTGGTGCCTGTCTGTCAGGACACTTGTCCTGCTGTGGAGTGAGGAACACAATACAAAGACATAGATCATGTTTTTAAAACCCCTCTTATGGTAGACCTCCACACTGCGCCTGTTATACTCACATTTCCACCCGAATATGTTGCTGTCCCACCTGTAACACAAATGAAGGATTCTAGTCGTCAGGCAGCCATGGAAATTAGGCATTAATAATTACACCTGCTCATTAACATAAATAGCCAGAAAACGAATCACGTGGCTGCAACTCAATATATTAAGTATGCAGATGTTGAAGTGTGTGTTTAGTTTGCAACAGAGCATCTGTTCATCCGTACACAGGAAGTCACGTTCAGTCAAAGCGCGACCGTAATCAGCCAGTGGGCTTTCAGTACTGTGATGTGTATTCCAGGTTGTAGAGAGACGACCGGAAGTTTCTTTGAGATTGAGTGAGATGACATTGAGTCTGTAACATCATGAACAATAGACTATCAAATGCTGCAATAAATAATTAAATTACTCTGTCCCTTAATGACCACTGTACAAAACGACTGATTTCTAATGTTTTTCATTAAAATAATTATGTATTTGCCTTTGGTTCTTCAGCACACATCAATATTTGGATATGAACTGACCTTTGATGCTGAATCTGATTGTGTGACCATACGGAGATTCATTTGGAGATATTTTCATATACGGACATTATTGCGTAGGATGGTCTGGAGCCTAGTGCCTTACCCAGATCAACAGTCATTTGTCTACTGCCTTACCCAGATCAACAGTCATTGGTCTACTGCCTTACCCAGATCAACAGTTATTGGTCTACTGCCTTACCCAGATCAACAGTTATTGGTCTACTGCCTTACCCAGATCAACAGTTATTGGTCTACTGCCTTACTCAGATCAACAGTCGTTGGTCTACTGTAATCAAATCAGCCTTGTGACTTCACAGAGTTAGCTAAAAAATACACCCAAACTACCTAAAATTCTTCCTGGTCTTTTTTCCCCCTAAACTGCTCTTAAACAAAATGGACATTATTATACATTTCACAAAATAAGGATAGACCAGTGTCCACTGGGCTTTTAGTGGCTTAAACAACTTACATTGTGCCCTTACATTTATTTATGTACATCTACACTTGAGTTGTAAGGTCAGCATAGAGCCTTTTACTGGGGGGGAGATGGTGTGTTTGTGTGTGTTTAGAGGGCTTGGCACATACTTGAGTGTGTGCCCCTGGTGTATGGTTAGTGTGTGTGTGCGTGTTTAAGTGAGCCACTTTGTGAGTGTGTGTGTTTCACCCCGCCCCCTGGAGGCTATCCATGCTGTCAGTCTCACTCTGGAGGCTTGTGGAGTTGGTTCTCTGTGTGCGTGTCCGCGTGTGCGCACGTGCGTGTGTGTGTGTGTGTGTGTGTCAGGGCAGCTCTCTGAAGTCATTGGCTCACAGGCCAGAGCAGACGGACTGGAACAAAAGCCAGGGTTCAGAAGAACACTTGAGCGTGTGCCGGGCCGCGAGTGTCAGACAGGACTGAGTGTCTCTGGAATTTGAAAAACAGCAGCCTTGAAGAGGAGACGAGGACAATCTTCAGTTTACTTTTACGGCTCCGGGTTTCTGACAGACTCCTTCATGGCGTCTCTGCCTGGTGAGTTGATGTCCACCCGCTGTTACAAGGCCTTCTCTCTCGGGGCTTCTGCGTTGTTATTCTCTGCGAGGGTCCGGTGGTTCTGTGCAAGCGCAGCAGATGGCCTCGTAGGTAGCTACAGTAACTACCAACGCTAATTACATTTTGCCAGCTTTGACCTCAGCAGATGGACAGATGGAGGGAAGGGGGAGAAAGAGGGAGTAGGAGAAAAATACAGTGTGAGGGAACATGAAAGAAGATATTTCTGTCATCTGAAGATAAACAGGTTTTTTAGTGAGAAACCTGCTCAACAGTAGAGATGAAGTCTTAGTTTTAACAATGTTGTAAAGTAATCCATCGCTAAACTACGTCTCACAATTCCAATTCCAGGGTCTGAGTGTTCTGTCTATAAACATTTTGAGAAATGCTTATCAATTTTCATTATTAGTTTTTTATGTAATCCAATCCCTTTTTAATTCTCCACTTAAGACATTCTGGAGTTTCAAATCAAACCTTGAGAAAACACAGACAGTCCTGACACTGAATGGCTCAATGTCTGTTTTCTGAAGGACAATGTGTCTGGTGTGAAATACTGTGGCTCTGTGATCAGCGATGGCAGTGTGTCTGATCTGAAATACAGTGGCTCTGTGATCAGCGATGGCAGTGTGTCTGATCTGAAATACTGTGGCTCTGTGATCAGCGATGGCAGTGTGTCTGATCTGAAATACTGTGGCTCTGTGATCAGACAGTGGCAGTGTGTCTGATCTGAAATACTGTGGCTCTGTGATCAGCAATGGCAGTGTGTCTGATCTGAAATACTGTGGCTCTGTGATCAGCGATGGCAGTGTGTCTGATCTGAAATACTGTGGCTCTGTGATCAGCAATGGCAGTGTGTCTGATCTGAAATACTGTGGCTCTGTGATCAGCGATGGCAGTGTGTCTGGTGTGAAATACTGTGGCTTTGTGATCAGCGATGGCAGTGTGTCTGATCTGAAATACTGTGGCTCTGTGATCAGACAGTGCCAGTGTGTCTGATCTGAAATATTGTGGCTCTGTGATCAGCGATGGCAGTGTGTCTGATCTGAAATACTGTGGCTCTGTGATCAGACAGTGGCAGTGTGTCTGATCTGAAATACTGTGGCTCTGTGATCAGACAGTGCCACTGTGTCTGATCTGAAATACTGTAGCTCTGTGATCAGTGATGGCAGTGTGTCTGATCTGAAATACTGTAACTCTGTGATCAGTGATGGCAGTGTGTCTGATCTGAAATACTGTAACTCTGTGATCAGACAGTGCCAGTGTGTCTGATCTGAAATACTGTGGCAGTGTGTCTGATCTGAAATACTGTAGCTCTGTGATCAGATAGTGGCAGTGTTTCTGATCTGAAATACCGTGGCTCTGTGATCAGCGATGGCAAAGTGTCTGATCTGAAATACTGTGGCTCTGTGATCAGACAGTGGCAGTGTGTCTGATCTGAAATACTGTGGCTCTGTGATCAGACTGTGGCAGTGTGTCTGATCTGAAATACTGTGGCTCTGTGATCAGACAGCGGCAGTGTGTCTGATCTGAAATACTGTGGCTCTGTGATCAGACAGTGGCAGTGTGTCTGATCTGAAATACCGTGGCTCTGTGATCAGACAGTGGCAGTCTGTCTGATCTGAAATACTATGGCTCTGTGATCAGACAGTGGCAGTCTGTCTGATCTGAAATACTATGGCTCTGTGATCAGACAGTGGCAGTGTGTCTGATCTGAAATACTGTGGCTCTGTGATCCGACAGTGGCAATGTGTCTGATCTGAAATACCGTGGCTCTGTGATCAGACAGTGGCAGTGTGTCTGATCTGAAATACCGTGGCTCTGTGATCAGACAGTGGCAGTGTGTCTGATCTGAAATACTGTGGCTCTGTGATCAGACAGTGGCAGTGTGTCTGATCTGAAATACCGTGGCTATGTGATAAGACAGTGGCAGTGTGTCTGATCTGAAATACCGTGGCTCTGTGATCAGACAGTGGCAGTGTGTCTGATCTGAAATACTGTGGCTCTGTGATCAGACCGTGGCAGTGTGTCTGATCTGAAATACTGTGGCTCTGTGATCAGACAGTGGCAGTGTGTCTGATCTGAAATACTGTGGCTCTGTGATCCGACAGTGGCAATGTGTCTGATCTGAAATACCGTGGCTCTGTGATCAGACAGTGGCAGTGTGTCTGATCTGAAATACCGTGGCTCTGTAATCAGACAGTGGCAGTGTGTCTGATCTGATTTACTGTGGCTCTGTGATCAGACAGTGGCAGTGTGTCTGATCTGAAATACTGTGGCTCTGTGATCAGATAGTGGCAGTGTGTCTGATCTGAAATACTGTGGCTCTGTGATCAAATAGTGGCAGTGTGTTTGATGTGATATACTGTGGCTTTGTGATCAGACAGTGGTAGTGTGTCTGATCTGATATACTGTGGCTCTGTGATCAGCGATGGCAGTGTGTCTGATCTGAAATACTGTGGCTCTGTGATCCGACAGTGGCAATGTGTCTGATCTGAAATACTGTGGCTCTGTGATCAGACAGTGGCAGTGTGTCTGATCTGAAATACTGTGGCTCTGTGATCAGACAGTGGCAGTGTGTCTGATCTGAAATACTGTGGCTCTGTGGTCAGACAGTGGCAGTGTGTCTGATCTGAAATACTGTGGCTCTGTGATCAGACAGTGGCAGTGTGTCTGATCTGAAATACTGTGGCTCTGTGATCAGACAGTGGCAGTGTGTCTGATCTGAAATACTATGGCTCTGTGATCAGACAGTGGCAGTGTGTATGGCAGTGTGTTTACGTCATATTGCCAGAAGACTAGTTGTAATTCATCATAATAGTTTCATATGCTTTGGTTTCAGTGAATGAGTTTGTTTTTGCCAGTCAGACAAATGCTAATAAATGTTTGCACATAGATGAACACTGAAATGTGTCCTCTGATGTCTACGGATCAACCCATCTTTCCCAGCATTCCCCTCTCCCTCAGGGCAGTGCATCCATTCTTCAATGAGGTTACACCAGGGTCTTAGGCCTTCACTTCCGTATTGCATTTGCCTGTCGAATGTGGCCTTGCTTGGCCAATAAAAAGGTTGTGAGCGATTCCTGATTTAATTGGCTTAGTCTACCAACCAATCATGTCTCATGGCACCTTCCCCGACTCGTCTTGAGCTCCAAAGCACCAGTTGCTACGTTGTATTGTTGTGGATCAGCTGTTCAGTGCTGCTGAGCTGTCTCTAAAACCGCCACATTGAAACTAGTTAACTGTGATTATGTTACCACAGTAGACTGGTGTAATTGACAAGTGTTTGTTTACTTGCGTAAATTCAGCTCCGTTTTGAGCCATGCCTGCCTGTGCTTTGATTGTGGTCAAAAGGTGACAAATACTTAACCACATTAAGGCCACTAAAATTAAAACCTACAGACCTTCAAACCTGTCATTCCATGACTGAAATACAGTGATTCTTCTTCTAGATTATGCAAATATTCAACATATTACACATCCAGGCCAAAACTATTGGTATTCGCATGTCCCAGTCAGCAACTTTAACAACCAGGTCTCTGTGTGACAGAATGCTAAAATTTACAAGATAATTAACATTTTTAATAATAAATAACCCTGTGGTCTCTCAGTCACTGGGACGGACTGGGAGTGTGAACTGGAGTGTGAGCTGGAGTGTGAACTGGAGTGAGAATTGGAGTGTGACCGTGCTGAAAGTGTTCTTATTTTATAGCTGTGAGAAACCCACCCACTTTTCCCTGACAAATAGCCCAGCATTTGTGTGTCTGTGTACATGTGTGTGTCTTTGTTTCTTCCTTCGGCTCACAGCTGGTTTTATTTCTGACTTCTGTTTGTTGTTAAACTCTCAAGTCGTCCAGCTGTTTCCAACAGATTACACACAGTGTGTCAGGATGTGAGTTAGAGATAAAAACAGACCGGGAAAGAAAGAGAGAGTGTGTGTACGTGCACTTGCATGTTTGTGAGTGTTTGCATACACAGCACGTCAGTTTTGTCTGAATGTGCCGTATGTATATATTTCCTCTGACTTACAGAATGTCTTCATCTCTTTGCTGACAGCTTACCCCAGCTGGCTCTGCTTCCTGTTTTGTACCACCAATGGAATGTGCTGTTGGTTTTAATTACTGCAGGTTAGGGTGAGGCTGTTGGCCCAGTACAGACTTAAGCTAGACAGAGATGGTCTAAGTTAGATAGACCCTGCCGTGAAGAGCAGTAAACTAGAAGACATCATCATCATCTCCTAATCAACACATGGCCACCGTAGTGCCAGAAGCTAAACCCAGCAACATACACAATACACCCTCCCTGAGTGTCTTCACTCGATCATATCATCACCTTCTCTCTGTCCAACTCCTGTCTCCTTCTCCCTGTCCTTTCAATCCATCCATCTCGTTCTTTCCCTCCTACCAGCTCTTTTTTGTGTGTTTCAGTGTCGAGGGTAGTTGTTGAAGTGTCATGATAGTTGTCTTAGGCCAGGCTCCCAGAGTCGGTCACAGGGTGACTGAGGGAGTACTTGCTCTATGCTGGTAACAGGGCCAGAGTAGTGTAGCTTGACTGCATGGGACTGGGGCTGGGGCAGTCACGGACAATTTGATGTAAATGTAGTGTAGATTGATTTATACTGCCTGCCCATTACTTACAAATATAGGAACTTTGTTAAACCTTGAAAAAAAAAAAAGAGAATATTTTGGTTTGAGCCTTTATTTGCAGGACATTTTTCTTGCTCCTACGCCCTTCTAAAAAGCGGGCTCGACTATACGACAAACTGGTCTCACTGATATGTTATTATGTCTCCATAGTGGGAGAGAGGCGACAGCCCCAAGGAGGCTCTGTTTACACTCCGAGGGAGTGAGGAGAGATGGAAAGAAACCGTGACTATGTACAGACTCAGTGAGCGTGGCCTTGCTTTGGAGAGAGCTAGTCAGAGTTCGACCTGGCTCTCAGGACAAAGCAATGTGACCACTGCCGGAAAATGGGAAGAACCATAAGCTGCATTGCCTGACCTCCAGGCTACTGTACAAACACATTAGAGACATGTATTCCACAGGTCATACAGACCCAAGAGGAATTAGAGAAACAAATCAAACATTTACTATCTCCCAAATCTCTTGGGTGATGAGTGCCAGCAGCAGAGTTTGAGAACCGTTTCCATGATGAAACCAGAGGGAGAGATACATGGAATCAGAGATACAGAGTCAGAGAGAGATATATACAGCGAGTTAGAGAGATATATACACCGAGTCAGAGAGATATATACACTGGGTCAGAGAGAGAGATACAGCGAGTCAGAGAGAGAGATATACAGCGAATATCTAAAAGGGAAAACATTTGCTGTCCTGTGTGCAGACAGTTGCTGAGTTAAAGTATGTGTGATTATAACTAGGGGAGTGTGTGTGTATGTGAGGCTGAGAGGACAATGTGTGGCTGTGTTATCTGTCTTTGGTGGAGAATGTTGTTGTGTTACTATTTATATCTACTGTAACTTACAGGAATCATTCCCACCACCTACCCCCTAACACACACACACACAATCTCACACACTTTCTCTCCACACACTGTTTATCTCTCATAAACACACACAAACATGCATCCACATTTAATTATCTATTTAAATAGCAACATTGAAGTTGATTGCCTTTATCCTGACCCTAAACATTGCCCTAACCCCTAACCCTAACCCTCTAATCATGACCCCCTAAACCTAGCCTAACACTTATTGCCAAACTCAACCAAGCCCGAAGGCATAACCTTAAACCAATCCAGTAATGCCTAACCCAAATTCTAACCTTGACCCCAATTGTAACCTAACACTTAAAAAAATATATATTCAAAATGGGGACAGGAAAATACTTAAACCCACACACAAACCCACCACTAGGTGGTCAATGACTGGATAGAAGCTGTACAGGGGAGGTCAGACCAGACCAGACCCACTGCTGGTTTGTATGTACAGAAACATTTATAAATGTTCATGTGATCTTCTCTCTCTCTGTTGCCAGTGTTGATGTTGTGGTTGAATAGGCTTTCCTCTGTTGATATGCGTATGGCGTGTTTGGTTGTTGTGTAAGGTGTTAGGTTGTTGTTTATGTTTTTTTGGTTGTTGTGTTTGGTTGTTGTGTAAGGTGTTAGGTTGTTGTTTGTTTTTTTGGTTGTTGTGTTTGGTTGTTGTGTATGGTTGTGGTGTTTGGTTGTTGGATACGATTGATGAAACACTACAAAAACACCAAACCACACCAAACAATCCACAATCATATGGTGTTAGTGAGTTAACCCCGTCTTCCCTGTCCCTGACAGGTCCTCCCTGACTCAAACGAAGCAGGCTGAGGAGAGGAGCGAGCCTCCACCTGTCACCACCTCCCCACCTCCTACCCTACGTTCTGCTGCCTCCCCACCCACTCCCCGTGGACACGTCTCCCAGATTCCACCTGTCCTCCCTACCTACCTCCAGGAAGACTTCCCAACCCCTCCTCCCACTCCTCCTGAGAGGCTGCCCCCAAAGCCTGAGCCCCAGACACCCCTTCATGCACTCCGTCAAGCCCCACTAGCAGCACCTGTCCAGACCCCCTCATCAGAACCGGAATCAGCCCGACCTGTCCAGACCCCATCATCAGAACCAGGACCAGCCCGACCTGTCCAGACCCCATCATCAGAACCAGGACCAGCCCGACCTGTCCAGACCTCATCATCAGAGCCAGAACCAGCCCGACCTGTCCAGACCCCATCATCAGAACCAGGACCTGTCCAGACCCCATCATCAGAATCGGAATCAGCCCGACCTGTCCAGACCCCATCATCAGAACCAGGACCAGCCCGACCTGTCCAGACCCCATCATCAGAACCGGAATCAGCCCGACCTGTCCAGACCCCATCATCAGAACCAGGACCAGCCCGACCTGTCCAAACCCCATCATCAGAACCAGGACCAGCTCTATCTGTCCAGACTCCATCATCAGAGCCAGATCCAGCTCTATCTGTCCAGACTCCATCATCAGAACCAGATCCAGCTCTATCTGTCCAGACCCCATCAACAGAACCAGAACCCGCACAACCTTTCCAGACTACTCCATCA
The DNA here is from genome assembly GCF_011004845.1 of Esox lucius. Lineage (NCBI taxonomy): Eukaryota > Metazoa > Chordata > Actinopteri > Esociformes > Esocidae > Esox > Esox lucius. Next base: position 2,915,283 of record NC_047573.1, read on the forward strand.
GAATCAGAACCAGTCCTACCTGTCCAGACCCCATCATCAGAACCGGAACCAGCTCTATCTGTCCAGACTCCATCATCAGAGCCAGATCCAGCTCTATCTGTCCAGACCCCATCATCAGAACCGGAACCAGCTCTATCTGTCCAGACCCCATCAACAGAACCAGAACCCGCACAACCTTTCCAGACTACTCCATCTGAATCAGAACCAGTCCTAACTGTCCAGACCCAATTATCAGAACCGGAACCAGTTCGACCTGTCCAGACCTCACCATCAGAATCAGAACCAGCACAACCTTTCCAGACTACTCCATCTGAATCAGAACCAGTCCTACCTGTCCAGACCCCATCATCAGAACCAGCTCGACCTGTCCAGACTACTACATCAGAACCAGAACCAGCACAACTTTTCCAGACTACTCCATCAGAACCAGCTCGACCTGTCCAAACCTTACCATCAGAACCAGAATCAGTTCAACCTGTCCAGACCTCACCATCAGAACCAGAACCAGCACAACCTGTCCAGTCTACTCCATCTGAATCCGAACCAGTCATACCTGTCCAGACCTCACCAGAACCAGCCCGACCTATCCAGACTACTCCATCTGAACCAGTACTAAACTCGGCCAGTCCACCACTCTCCGTTCCTCCATCTCCAGCCCCTAAGAATCAGGAGAAGGATACCACCACATTTGGCTTCTCTGACCCCCAGACAGACGACCCGGTCTCCCTAACTCGACCCCCGGTCCCTGGGAAGGACATTCTCACCCTTGCCCCCTGCACTGCTGACCCAACACCCAGGTATGGTCACTTCTGTACTACTCATACTGGACCAAGTTACATTAGCTGGTTACGAACATTTAGGCTGTTAAAATGCTGCTGTGGAATCAGGATCTCCCTGAATCCTCAAACCAATATTTCTATAAAAACTGCTAATTCTGAGAAATGTATTAGCACTAATATACAGGGTGTACTGTATATTCTACTAAATAATATGCATCTGCTATGGGTTAACTCATCATCATGTTTGGATTTCATTGTATTGGTCCCACACCTCATTGTTTTCGGGTTCAGGAGGGTGCCGTTAGCCTGGCTAGAGTCTGGCAGAGTGCAGACACAGGGTTTTTCAAGTAAGCTGTGTTGTCTCTATTTACCCTTCAAACTAAATCTAGAATCTAAAAGGGTTCTTCTTCAGTTGTCCTGGGAACCCCTTTGAAGAACCTGTTAAAGTTTAAGCCAATTAAAAATTACAATCTGAAAACAGACAGTATTTTTGTTATTGCATTTAGTACATATTTTTTGCCTCATTGGCTCTGGGATTTGAACCCGAATCCTCTCGATCCACTAGGCTGCTGTGCCTGTCGCCTCTCTGCGCTTGTTCGTGTGTCATAACTGTATGTCTGTTTTGGTTCCAATTTATGTGAATGACAACAAATAAGTCACATTTTCATCAAGAAGGCGAGCTCTCAGAGGAAACATTTTTATCAGTCAATAACATCATCACTGGCGACAGCACTTAACTGGAAGCTGTGACAGAACAGAGCTCTTGAATAAAATGCCCTTGTGTTCTGAAAGAGAACAGAGGATTAGTGTACTTTAGCGTTCCACTGCCAACCAAGCTAAACTCTCATAAGACACTGAAACACTGGCACTAAGACTGGCATTGTTCTATCCAAGTGGCGGAAATGGGGCTGAGACTCTGAGAAGCTGGTGTCTATGTTGCATATTGTATATATTGAACCCCAGAGTGGGCCTTTACCGACGGGGATAACATATCTTCTGTCTTCATTTGAATGCCTGACGAAGGACGTTTGGTCTCCAAACCCCAGGACACAATAAAAATGCATACGGACACTGTAAAACAGCTATAGACAGCCGCAGGTAACATACATAATCCTGAGGATGTTTATATTAAACAGCAGAGGCACCAGGCTGTCTGCAGGGGGTTGAGACTACAGACAAAGTCTGCATCCCAAACAACTCCCTGTATCCCCATGGGTCCTGGTTTAAATGAGTGCACTTGCTAGGGAGTAGGACGCCTTTGAGACCTGGAACTGAGTGCTCCAGATGCAACGTTAGTCTCTAACTCTAGTATTGCGTGCGCTTGAAATAAAATATTAGTCTCAACCGAGTACTTTGTACACTAGATTCAACATTAGTTTTGCCCAGGACTGAATGCTCTAGATGTAATGTAGTACGATCTTGTAGTGTTTATTTGTTGGACCTATTCCCGGGTTAAGACTGGCCAGTCTGAGGTGTCGTTTCTCATTTACCTCAGGTGATGTGGGTTAATCAGATGAGGGAATTACTGCTTGTCGCCAAGTAGGTTAGAGGGATTCTGTCATTTAGGAGACAGACAGTATCTAGGTCTGACTACACTCTCAGAAAAGACAGACATTATCTAGGTCTGACTACACTCTCAGAAAAGACAGACAGTATCTAGGTCTGACTACACTCTCAGAAAAGACAGACAGTATCTAGGTCTGACTACACTCTCAGAAAAGACAGACAGTATCTAGGTCTGACTACACTCTCAGAAAAGACAGACAGTATCTAGGTCTGACTACACTCTCAGAAAACAGCTTTCTAAAGGAGGATTCAGCTGTATGCATGTGACAACCATATTGGGTTTCATGAAACAGAAAAAGGGTTCTAAAAGAACCAAAAATGTTTCTACCTGAAACTAAGAACGGTTCTACCTTAACGAAGCCACTGAACCCTAAATTCTTCTGTATGTTGCTCTGGATACAAACATCTGCTGAACGACTGCGATGTGAAAAATAAGAGGTTCTCAGTTTAATCATGTGTATTTCGAATGAGTGGGTCAATGAGGCTGAGAGAGATCACCAGACGGACAGAGTGTCGGCAAATTAAATCAGCACCAAAAGCTGCCCAGGACCTTTGGGATCCAGGGGACAGAATGACTCAGCCTCTTTGTGTTCAACCATGCAGTGCCACATACAATCAGCAGAGGGCAGTGTATGAATAAATGATGTCATAGCTATAAACTGTCCTTGTATTCACAGCCTGTCCCCTCTTGTCTACTACGTGCTGTTAGGCCGTTGCAGAACATAGAAACAGAGGCCATAGAACGGATCCCCTCCTTAAAAATCTATTATGGCATAATGGAGGAACTGGTGGGCCGAGGTCAAACCGAGAACAGATAGAGGGGCACTGATGTGCCAAAGTCCAAATGAGAGCAAGACTTCCTCACTCAATTCTTTGATTTACATTCTGGTTGTATTTACATAAAGCTAGTGAGGACAGTGTCCAGTGAAGACTGTGACCAACCCAGTGAGGACTGTAACCAGTGAAGAAAATAAACAGTGAGGACAGTGTCCAGTGAAGACTGTGACCAACCCAGTGAGGACTGTAACCAGTGAAGAAAATAAACAGTGAGGACAGTGTCCAGTGAAGATAGTGACCAAACCAGTGAGGACTGTAACCAGTGAAGAAAATAAACAGTGAGGACAGTGTCCAGTGAAGATAGTGACCAAAACAGTGAGGACAGTAACCAGTGAAGACAATAACCAGTGAAGAAAGTTTACAGCATAAACAGAACATATGGAGAGAGAAAAGGGAAGCAGCACTATCACCAGCAGTAACTATTATTTATGATGGTGGGCAAATGTTACAGAACAAGGCAGAACCCAGAGGGTAGCAACAAGACATGCTGCTATTGGCTGTGGAGGAGAAGCGAAACAACAATGAGCCCTGTTGTTGGCTGTTGAGGAATAGCAGGATAGAGTTAATGTCTTTTGAAATAGAAAGTTAGTGTCCAGCCCACACTTGTAGCTAACAACCGTAATAAACCCTTAATAAACAATGATGAGTAGCATCCAATCAATCAATCAATCAATCAAATGTATCTATAAAGCCCTTTTTACAACAGCAGTTGTCACAAAGTGCTTTACAGAGACACCCAGCCTTAAACCCCAAGGAGCAAACAACAGTAGTGTTGAATTTCAGTGGCTAGGAAAAACTCCCTAAGAAGGTCGAATTTTAGGAAGAAACCTAGAGAGGACCCAGGCTCAGAGGGGTGACCAGTCCTCTTCTGGCTGTGCCGGGTGAGATATAACCATCCAGTGGTTTTCATAATCTGTAACCAACATAAAAGTTGCTTGCACAATTTGTTTTCTATTTGTGGAGGACAAACATGTTCTGTTTCTATAGAGGAAGCCTACCTTGATCTATACAAAGTTCATCAACATGTATTTTACAAGACAGTTTATCATCAAGCCAGGTCCCTAAGTATTTATTTGCAGAGACTTAATTCGAGAGCCATCTAAGCATGTGAGTGTATTTTCAGTCAGCTTTTCTGCCCTATTAAAAATCATAACATTTGTTTTCTTTGCATTTAAAACCAGTTTAAGTTGTAAAAAAGACCCTCGTAGCATCTTAAAATCTGTCTCCAGCTGCAGTAATGCTGGGTCATTATAATAATTATTACACTTCAGTGTCACACGTAAACAATCTCACAAAAAACACCAACAGCAGTGAATGCTTGTGCAGTGAAAACGTGGCACAATGTTAAAAAGCCTTTTACCCAGATCAGAGTTGTACTAGAGGACACTACGCATTACTTGTTAATCAGCTATGAAAAAAAGACAAAAATATATACTGAACTCATTTAATAAGATTACCACAAACATACTTGTATTGTACATGTACAACACGGGTCTGCTAATGGGCGGATCCAGTTGCCGGGGTAGTTAGATGCAGAGAGATACATCTTTAACAACTTGGGTCAATCCTGCTAATACTAGCTAAGCCCGGTGGACATTTGTAAAACTGTCAGGAAAGAAATGGTAGCTGCACACCGGGCCCATTGATGGGAGGTTTTGCATTCTTGCCATGGCCCTCTACACGTCATTCATTTCTGACTGACTCTTGGGTGTTTTGGGCTTTATGCCAGACGGGACAATGCCAGTGTCTGTAAAGTGGATGTCAACGATCATTTGTATTGGGAGGAGAATTCAGTGAGCAACCTTTTTCCACTGGTTATCAACCCTCTATGTATACAGGAGATCCCGCCTAGAAGATTCACAGGAATAGTTTTTCGTGTCCTTCGCTGTAGCTGTGCAGGATGCAAACTGAGAACACAGTTCTATAGGCATTATACAACAAAACAAATAAATGGCTGATTGAATCTACCAGATGGACAAAACTGGGCAGGTTGTGTGGACCGGATGAGCTTTGTGCTCACCAGCATCTGTGGTTGACGGTCTGAATCCTGCTGTCATTGAGACACTCCTGTAGTCATGGCTCAAATTCGCCAAAGGTGCTTAGTTTTACCCACCTCACTGTAATGTAACTACATAAAGAGAGAATATACCATATTCATGTTGCTATCTTCCTCATCTCTGAGTTCAGTAAGGGTCAAAATAAAAATTTACATATTTATAATAGCATTTATTGTTTGGTGATACTTATAGAAATAATTATATAAACGAGTATTAAACATACAGAACTGTACATCCATGAAAACCCATGTGTCATCTACCAAGCCAAACTTCTGCATCTGCTGTTGAGAAACCTACATTCACCAAGCACACCAAGGTCATGAATCTTTCACAAAGACCTGCCATGGAAATAACCTCCAGTACACTGTGTCACTTGAAAAATTAATCTCCCCATTTTCTCAGTGTGTGCTGAGTGGACAGCAGCAGTGCACAGTCTGGGTTGCTGTTGCCACTACGCAGCTAAACATTAGTGCTTTTTGCAGAGTGTGTGTGTGTGTGTGTGTGTGTGTTGCGAGGTCATCACTCAGCAGGACGTATACAACATTAGACGTCAGTGGATTTCATGTACAAGCTTCCTCTGCTCAGCTTCAGGCGGAGGCAGACTTGTACCAATCAAATGTATTTCATGAAGCCATTCTTTACGTCAACAGTTGTCACCCCAAAGCTTATGCAGACACCCAGCATAAAACCCCAAAGCACAAAGGGGGTATTTTCGGGAAGCCGAGCACCCCCTCTAATGTTTAGCCTGGCTTATGTATCAGGTTGTTTGGCCTACACTGGCCAACAGCTGGCCCAAAGTCCCTCTGTCAGAGAACTGGAAGAGGTCTACTGATGGAACAGGACTAGGGGTTCAAATAGGTGGAAGATTCACCTGGCATCTGCTAGGGTTGAGAAGGTTTATGGTTAGGGTTATGGGTAGGGTTATGGTTAGGGTTATGGTTATGGTTATGGGTAGGGTTATAGGGTTATAGGGTTGATGTTATACAGTAGGTATTCAGTTTTGGGTTAGGCTAGAAAGATATGTTAAGGGCCAGTAATTAAAGTTAGGGCTAAATGCGCCAGTTTCTGTCCTGGAACTTGGGGACTATAAAGAGTTTCATCCTTGTGGTACTAAGTGGAACTGTGTCCTTACTGAGGAGCGACTGGGCATTTCTATGGCTTTTCATCAGAGCCTGAGTGGAAAGACAGAGGAGGCGTTTCACTGAAAGAGCAGTGGTCGTGATTCCACATCTGATATAAAGTTTGGAGGGGACAAATACATTTTCCCAAAAGCATTTCTTGAGGGGAGACCAAAAGTAGTGCTGTAATACTGTTTTTAGTTCGCACCATCAGTTACATCAGCTACTGTAGCTCTGCAAATTCAACCGTTGTGTGTGAATCCTCGCCAACATAAGACAAATTTACTGGATTAGCCTCACGTTAGCTACGTGCATTGAGTACCTTTCAGACGGTAGACACAAACACTGTCACCTTGTCAGCTAAGGAACACTACATACACTGCACTGTAAGCTTCTCTCATTGACTCGAATTCAAACAGCTGCAAAAGCTAGTTGATGTTACTGTAACTTGCTAGCAAACAGCAGCTAACCGCTAGCTAACATAATGAGTGACCTGTAATTCAATGCAGAGAAAATGAAGGCTGGTGAAGGTGATAAATGTGTTTTATTGTATTGAATGGTAGAAGTAAAGAAATGTCTAACATATCCTTTGTTTGAACTCCTAAATGAAGGTCAACCACCAATGACAGACTGTCAGATTCCCACATATGCACTGTACCCGCACGATGTGCCACTGTTGAGTGCTGGGGGGCAGTGGATCAAACCACTGTGAGGCAAAGGGTGGGGGTGTCACAATTTTACTTAAACCCACTATTAGGTGTCTATATTCAGCACAAGTGCTTTCATTGTCTCAAACATATTGGATCGTCTTATTACTATTATTGAATTACATAGTTATGTTTACATTTATATATTGGGGCGGGACAAATCTTAGTTTTCCCCAGGATGGGGGGGTCATGTCCCCCCCCGTACCCCCCGGGATTTCCGCCTATGCGTGACTCTAATTCATGCTGCAGCAGTCAGTTTCCTAATGGTTTCATGTTTTTCTGTAACCGGGTGAAGCAATTTGACCAATGTGTCCTGGAGGTGAACTGATGATCTGAACCAGAACGGTTTCAGTTTAGATGACAGCCAGTCAATATTGAAATCAGACATAACATACACATCTGTTGACACCACAGACATTCAGTTCACATAGATCAACATTATATTTACATACACAGACATGAATTTCACATAGACTGATAGGAAAAGATTTGGAGAAAAAACCCTCAAAGGGGTGTAGACGTTCTATAGCCACTGTAGTCAACTCCAAAATAGGCCTTAGAGGGCCGAGGGAACCTCAAGCCGTATCACTTTCACATTATTTGTCCTGAAGTCCCCTGTCAACAGGAATATGGCTTGTAACATACACAGCCACAACTCCTCCACTGCTAACACCTTGTCCTCAAATGAATTAACCACCTGCGTTAGCCGATTGTCAGCGCCCTGAACGTTGTTTTATAAGTCACAGATACTAATGTCTCAAACAGCCGGGATCAATACCACGGCTGGATTACCTCCACTGGCGGCCTCCTCAGTGATAACAGGGGAAGGGCAGCTAGTGGGGTGTAAGTGTCCACAAGGTTGGGATTATCAGAGCCACTGGAAACGTTTACCTTCGCATCTGCATGGCAACAGTGATAATGCTGAAGGTTCAGGGCGTGGGTTGCTCATCAGTCACTGTTGATTTGGATTTACTTTTCAAAATGTGTGAAAGTCCTCCACAGGTGGTACGTTGTCCATATGCATTTCATCATCCACAGATGTGCATGACCTGTTTCGGTGAGTTCCTGTGCATTCTCTATAGTCCTGTTTCAGGCGTTACGAGCTGGCCTATTTTTGTTACTGTTGGAAGGCCCAACCAATACCCCCAAGGGAATTGTGACTGTGTGGATCAACGTGTCCTAGTTAATGGATTCTGTTAGCAACTTGTAGACGAGGACCTCAGGGTCCCATCGACAGATATTCCCATCAGGACTGTTGATATCGATCTTCTGTGTGAATACTTTTACATTGAACGTTCAGTGTGAACACTTACATTGAACATTCTGTGTGAACACTTTTAAATTGAACATTCTGTGTGAACACTTTTACATTTAACGTTTTGTGTGAACACTTTTACATTGAACGTTCTGTGTGAACACTTTTACATTTAACGTTTTGTGTGAACACTTTTACATTGAATGTTCTGTGTGAACACTTTTACATTGAACATTCTGTGTGAACACTTTTACATTTAACGTTCTGTGTGAACACTTTTACATTGAACATTCTGTGTGAACACTTTTACATTGAACATTCTGTGTGAACACTTTTACATTGAACATTATTTGTGAACACTTAAATTGAACATTATGTGTGAACACTTTTACATTGAACGTTCTGTGTGAACACTTTTACATTTTTACATGGAACGCTCTGTGTGAACATTTTTACATTTAACGTTCTGTGTGAACACTTTTACATTTAACGTTCTGTGTGAACACTTTTACATTGAACGTTCTGTGTGAACACTTTTACATTGAACGTTCTGTGTGAACACTTTTACTTTGAACGTTCTGTGTGAACACTTTTACATTGAACGTTCTGTGTGAACACTTTTACATTGAACGTTCTGTGTGAACACTTACATTTAACGTTCTGTGTGAACACTTTTACATTGAACGTTCTGTGTGAACACTTTTACATTGAACACTCCAGTTCAGCTGACACTCTTACCCAGAGCGACAGAGAGTTCATGTGTACATTAAAAACAACCAGGTGGGACAACTAAACTCAGTGATGTGCCCCAGGTATTTTATTTGTATGCAGTTTGTGTGAAGTACTCCTGTCTCTATCTTCATCTATATACATACACACCCGTATTTGAGTGACTATCTGTATTTCTGTATCATCTCTGTATCTGTTCTGGTGCTTGATTATGTATTGACTGTAACTTCAGACTCTGCCTGACAAGGCTCATTCATTGTACAGGACTGTGGGTTACTTTCCCAGGAGTGTACAGTGGATTAGGATTTCTCATATTTCAGACGCCCCCATGGTCTAGTGTCCCTGTTTCCCACTGCTTCTAGCCAATAAGTGAGCTCTGTGTGGCTGTGAATGTGTGTGTAGCTGTGCATTTGTGTGTGGCTGTGCCTGTGTGTGTGGCTGTGTGTGTGTGGCTGTGTGTGTTTTGTGTGAACCTAAACCCTACAGCTCTTATTTCTAACTTACAGCCATTAGACACACACACTCACACCCACACACACACATACAGTACATAGACATACACACACACACACACACACACACACACACACACACACACACACACATACAGTACATAGACATACACACACACACACACACACACACACATACAGTACACAGACATACACACACACAGACATACAGTACACAGACATACACACAAACACACACACACACATACAGTACATAGACACACACACACATACAGTACATAGACACACACACACACACACACACACACAGTACATAGACATACACACACACACACACATACAGTACATAGACACACACATACAGTACATCGAGAAACACACACACACACACACACACACACACACACACACACACACACACACACATACAGTACATAGACATACACACACACACACACACACAAACATACAGTACATAGACATACACACACACACATACAGTACATAGACATACACACACACACACATACAGTACATAGACATACACATTCACACAAACATACAGTACATAGACATACAGTACATAGACATACACACACACACACACACACACACATACAGTACATCGAGATACACACACACACACAGTACATCGAGATACACACACATACAGTACATAGACATACACACACACACACACATACAGTACATAGACATATACACACACACACACACAAATCGATGCCAGCCTGATGTACATTTGTACATAGACATACACACACACACACATACAGTACATAGACATACACACACACACACATACAGTACATAGACATATACACACACACACACACAAATCGATGCCAGCCTGATGTACATTTGTCAAACGCAGTCAGACAATCCCACAATAAGCAGACAGACAGACAGACGGACACAATCTCTTAACTGTGGGGGTCGTTTGGTGGTGAGACAGGTTGACACACAGACAGACAGGAAGACACAGACAGTGTGAGACAATTAATGAGATCATACCCATGCCCGGTCCCTTGGGATACAGTGATTGGTGGCTGTGCTGTCATCCAGATAAGGGATTAAGGAGAGTGTCACCGCTACTGAAGTATAACATCTTTCCTGGGATGAGAGGGGCTGAGTCCTATAGAATGTAGCTGCCGAGGGTCAAAATCAAATAACCTAAATGAAAGAAAACTCCAGATCTCTGTGACTGGTCATGCTTTTCTCCAGATCTCTGTGACTGGTCATGCTTTTCTCCAGATCTCTGTGACTGGTCATGCTTTTCTCCAAATCTCTGTGACTGGTCATGCTTTTCTCCAGATCTCTGTGACTGGTCATGCTTTTCTCCAGATCTCTGTGACTGGTCATACTTTTCTCCAGATCTCTGTGACTGGTCATACTTTTCTCCAGATCTCTGTGACTGGTTTTTTTCCACAACCGTGCCCACAGAAATAGTAGAAATTATATAAACTTGTTTCGTAGACAAATTTGTTTGACGCTTCTCTGTAAAAGGCTTTTGGAGCGAGAGAGTTGTTTAATAATTAGCGCGGCCGATTCACACAGATTTCATATAAACATTATGTAAATAGGAGAGGGGTGGGAAGAAAGACCATGATGAAAGAGGGAAAATTGTCTGCACTTGCTTTCACACAGCTCAGCGTCTATTGTTTACCTCAGTTTGTCCATGCTGGCCAGGAGGAGCTGGAAGCTTCCATTGTGTCAGAAAGAAGAAGCACACACACACACAATGACATGGTCCCTATGCTGCCTCTGCAACTCACCGTTCAGGGTTGGGGGGATTCTGACAGGAGGAACAGAAAGAGAGTGGGAGGGAGGTGACGAAGACATGGTGGGGGAGAAGGAAACAGAGAGACTGAAATAAAGAGAATTGAGATGGCGACAGAGAGACCTCTGTCACTCTGCTATTGTAATCTAGTCCTGCCCTGCCTGGGCATTGTAACAAGCTGCCAGTCTTTTTAAAGGTGGTTGGTCTCCCAGGGGGGAGCTGAGGAGAGAGAGAGGGAGGGAGAGAGAGAGAGAGAGGAGTGGGGGAGGAGACAGAGCACCGCTCAGCCTCAGCGACATCATCGAGTTATCAAACAAACAGACGCCTCACTGAGAAACGGATGATTTCATCTTTCTCTCATCTACGTTATTGTTTTGGAAATTCTTTGATTGTATCTCACGCTGGTGGAGAATTATTTCTCTTGGCTTTCTGCTGCGTCATTCTACGTAGCGGCTGCTGTTGTGTTTATCCCATGGACAGACAGAAGAGACAGACTGAGACGGACAGAGACAGACAGAGAGACAGACAGAGATGGACTGAAACAAACTGAAAGAGAGAGAAAGGAGGAGAAGCAGTGAAGAAATGCACCCATAACAATGGAGAGATATGGAGTGACAAGGAACCGTGGAGACAGGAAGAGAGAGAAGGATTAAGGAAGAGCAAGAACCAGAGACAGGGATGCAGACTGTATGAGTGAGGGAACCAGACAGCCCCAAATCTCTGATCCTCTCCTCCAACCGCACTGCAGCACGGATACACACACCGCCGACCTCAGCGACTCTCCTCCCGGCCGCGAGAGCTCAGGAAGAAGAGGAGCAGGTGGATGTGCAGGGAGCTAGGGAGCAGAAGGAGCCGGAGGGGTAGGACAGGGGGTGGGGGGTGGTCGAAGGAGGAGGAGAAAGTAACCAAGGAGAATGGGAGCTGACCAATCTGTGGAAGAGGGACAGGACCCAGGTCTAACCAAGGAGCACACGGAGACCATGTGAGTTCTGAGTTCTGGATTTAAAAGTTCCAAGGTTTGGGTTTTGTGTTCCAAGCTTTCAGTCCAACATCCTGAGTTGAGGTGTGATTGGCCCGGGACTCGAGCCACATCATTGTGGTTCAGGCTAACGCTGCCATTTCTGTTGTTGTTTTGGTAGTGACGCTGTGGATCTCTTCCTGGTGTAACAGCCATTTATATCCCATACCCGTGTATGAGAGAGGGGGGTCGCTGATGCTCTTCTTTGTGATGGAAATGAGGATGGGACCTGTGTGTGTCCGTGTATGGGTTTGTTAGCTATATAGTGGGGTGAAATGCAGCCCAAATTTGGTTGCTTTTTAATAATTGGGACATTTTTCCTTTCCCCAAATTGACCCAATTTGTAGTTCAGGTTCTAGGTTTACGGTGAAATTTACAACGGAGGTTGGGGTTAGTTATTAACGGCTAGTATTAGATTTAGGTATTAGGGAAAAATTACGTTCATGCATAAATGTTAGGTTATTGAGATCAAGGTTAGCGTAAGGTTTAGGTTTAGGATTGGTGCAAGCAGGATATTTTAAGGGCAGTCACCTTTGGTATCCCCATATGAATAGCTAAGTAAACGTGTGTGTGTGTGTGTGTGTGTTAGTGTTAGATTTCCTGTCCCAGTCTGACCCTGAAGAGACAGAAGTATTCTATGCTGTAGTGAGGAGCAGAGCTGGATCAGGAAGTGAAGAGCAGAGCTAGAGGGGAAAGTGAAGAACTGGTGACTTAAAACAGACAGCGTTGCTCTCCCTGGCTGCAAGAGAGCAAGAAAGAAAGTAGAGAGAAAGGATGAGAGGAAGAGGGAGAGAGGGAAGGCGAGAGAGGAGAGAGAAAGGATGTGAGGAAGAAGAAGAGAAGGAAAGTGAGAGGGACAGAGAATGGTTTGTGTCAGGTTACACTTTTTGGACTGTTTGAAAATGTCTGTAGCTGGGAAGGGTTAAGCAGAAGTTGGGGTTTTATAGTGGGTGGTTAAAGGCTAGGTACAGATTCAGATGGTTAATGGCTAGGTACAGATACAGATGGTTAGAGGCTAGATACAGATACAGATGGTTAAAGGCTAGGTACAGATACAGATGGTTAAAGGCTAGGTACAGATACAGATGGTTAAAGGCTAGGTACAGATACAGATGGGTGGTTAAAGGCTAGATACAGATACAGATGGTAAAGGCAAGATACAGATACAGATGGTTAAAGGCTAGGTACAGATACAGATGGTTAAAGGCTAGGTACAGATGGTTAAAGGCAAGGTACAGATGGTTAAAGGCAAGGTACAGATACAGATGGTTAAAGGCTAGGTACAGATACAGATGGTTAAAGGCTAGGTACAGATACAGATGGTTAAATGCTAGGTACAGATACAGATGGTTAAAGGCTAGATACAGATGGTTAAAGGTTAAATACAGATACAGATGGTTAAAGGCTAGGTACAGATACAGATGGTTAAAGGCTAGGTACAGATACAGATGGTTAAAGGCTAGGTACAGATACAGATGGTTAAAGGCAAGGTACAGATACAGATGGTTAAAGGCTAGATACAGATGGTTAAAGGCTAGATACAGATACAGATGGTTAAAGGCTAGATACAGATACAGATGGTTAAAGGCTAGTTACAGATACAGATGGTTAAAGGCTAGGTACAGATACAGATGGTTAAAGGCTAGTTACAGATGGTTAAAGGCAAGATACAGATACAGATGGTTAAAGGCAAGGTACAGATACAGATGGTTAAAGGCAAGGTACAGATACAGATGGTTAAAGGCAAGATACAGATACAGATGGTTAAAGGCAAGGTACAGATGGTTAAAGGCAAGGTACAGATACAGATGGGTGGTTAAAGGCAAGGTACAGATACAGATAGTTAAAGGCTAGATACAGATACAGATGGTTAAAGGCTAGGTACAGATACAGATGGTTAAAGGCTAGTTACAGATACAGATGGTTAAAGGCTAGGTTCAGATACAGATGGTTAAAGGCTAGATACAGATACAGATGGTTAAAGGCTAGATACAGATACAGATGGTTAAAGGCTAGATACAGATACAGATGGTTAAAGGCTAGATACAGATACAGATGGTTAAAGGCTAGATACAGATACAGATGGTTAAAGGCTAGATACAGATACAGATGGTTAAATGCTAGGTACAGATACAGATGGTTAAAGGCTAGGTACAGATACAGATGGGTGGTTAAAGGCTAGGTACCGATACAGATGGTTAATGGCTAGGTACAGATACAGATGGTTAATGGCTAGGTACAGATACAGATGGTTAAAGGCTAGATACAGATGGTTAAAGGCTAGGTACAGATACAGATGGTTAAAGGCTAGATACAGATACAGATGGTTAAAGGCTAGGTACAGATACAGATGGTTAAAGGCTAGGTACAGATACAGATGGTTAAAGGCTAGGTACAGATACAGATGGGTGGTTAAAGGCTAGTTACAGATACAGATGGTTAATGGCTAGGTACAGATACAGATGGTGGTTAATGGCTAGGTACAGATACAGATGGTTAAAGGCTAGGTATAGATACAGATGGTTAAAGGCTAGGTACAGATACAGATGGTTAAAGGCTAGGTATAGATACAGATGGTTAAAGGCTAGGTATAGATAGAAATGGTAAAGGCTAGGTACAGATACAGATGGGTGGTTAAAGGCTAGATACAGATACAGATGGTTAAAGGTTAAATACAGATACAGATGGTTAAAGGCTAGGTACAGATACAGATGGTTAAAGGCTAGGTACAGATATAGATGGTTAAAGGCTAGGTACAGATATAGATGGTGGTTAAAGGCTAGTTACAGATACAGATGGTTAAAGGCTAGGTCAGACTTGTATCGTCCCAAACAAAAGATGTCCACTATTTACAATCCACATAATAATTATCATTCTTTGTTGCTGAAGGATCACTGAAACTGGCCCAAATTAAGACACATAATTTGTTGTGAATAGTCACATGCTTCCGCAGTCCTTTCCCTGCTGCACCGGAGTGGTCACCCTTGGAGAAAGGAGATCTGCTCTCCCAGCTGGAAAGGAACACAGCTTTTAAGATGTTCAGTTTTTCAGTTATGCAACCATCTGTCTCACACCATTTACATAGAGTTACATAAGGACTGTAGTTAGCTAGAACCTGCAGGGCCTTTAACATTCATCCTAATGATTTATCATAGTATTTGGATTACACTGTATGACATACTGTAGTATTTGGATCATACACTCTGATATACTATAGTATTTGGAACATACTGTATGACATTCTGTAGTATTTGGATTGTACTGTATGACATTCTGTAGTATTTGGATCATCCTCTCTGATATACTGTAGTATTTGGTTCGTACAATGATTTACTGTAGTATTTGGATCATACTGTATGACATACTGTAGTATTTGGAACATCCTCTCTGAAATACTGTAGTATTTGGATCGTATTGTCTCATATATTGTAGTATTTGGATCGTACTGTATGATCCCTGAGGATCCCTGAGTCATTTTCTGGAGAAATCACTCAGGGATCCTTTCTCCAGAACTAGAGGAGTTCCCTTTTTCAAGTACTTTCTGTCCCCACCTGTCTGTGCGTATGGGTGTGTGCATATCAATGTTAACAGTAGTTGTTGTACAGGGACATAATCTAGCTACCTACGGGGGAAGCGAGGGCAGGGAGGTGGGGGAGTGTCTTGGCTGACTCACTTCCCAGAGGATTTAACCTGTGACAGGCTTGCTTCTCTAAATCCCGGACACGTGCTCTTATTGACGTTCTCCACTCCACAACATTACCTACTTTAATCAGAGCCTACTGTGTCTAGTAGGGATGGAGGAGATTAATTAAATAAGATCAGGACACAACGCCTCACTGAAGAGGTGAGCTTTATTATATGGACAGATCCATCTGCCTAATGCTCTACGACGTCTTACCCTGCTTAATTTGTTTATGTTGACAACAAAATGAGGGGTATTGTGCAAAGTCATCAGGGATTGGATATTATCCAACCAATTAGGGTTTCAAAGCCAATGGAAAATGTGGTGCATATGGTGTGTCAATGTGAAATGATGTGTTCCATAACCCGAGACAACCTTAAGAGGTTGGGGTGTCAGGGGTTATTACCCTGATGCCACTAGAGGTGCCACACTCAAATGCAAATCAACCGATCGCCGTTTTGATAGTTTGTTTGTGCAGTTTATACTCCATCTGTGTTTGGGGGCGGGCACTCGGCTCCAGACCCAATGTTGTGAAGAAACTAATGTCGATGGGTGTGGCATTGCCTTTGGGTGGTCCCACGCTTTACTATGCATGTGTAAAACCAACCCATGAAGTCCAAGGAACTATCCATAGACCTCTGAGGTTGTGCTGAGGCACTGGTCTTTGAAAGTAAAAAAAGACATTTCTGAAGCATCAGAAGTTCTCTGGAGCACAATTGGGTTCCATCACTGTAAAATGGAAGAAATGTGGAACCACCAAAACTCAAGCTGTCCGTCCGGCCAAAATAAGTAACTGGGCATGAAGGGCCTTCGTCAGGGAGGTGACCAAAAACCCAGTGGCCACTGTAACAGCAGAGATAAGAGGAAGAAGGGCCAACATCTCTGCAGCACTCCATCAATCAGGTGTTTATGGTGAAGTGGCTAGACAGAAGCATTTCATACGCTGGAGTGGCTTTGGGACAAGTCTGTGAATGTCCTTGAGTGGCCCAGTCGAAGCACGGATTTGAACCACATTGAAAATGTGTGTCCATTACACTACAAAATGTTGAGAAAATGAAGGGGTCTGAACACTTTGTGAAGGCTCCCGATATTGCAGTTAATATGAGTGAGCATATTTTTTTTATATGAAGTTGATTTCAGTTGATTTGGAGCTTTTCTTGTAAACATGCTCACATTCCCCAATTACTTCCACAGATCTGTATCTAGTACTGTATATAGTACTATATCTGGTACTGTATATGGTACTACAGTTGTGCTCAAAAGTTTGAAGAATTGGACGTTTTGGAGAATTGGTAATATTTGTACCATTTGTAAAGAAAACATGAGTGAGCAGGCAAAACACGTCTTTTATTTATTATGGGATTCACATTCAAGCCCTTTATTTCTTATGGGATTTACAAAATGAACTCACCGCTGTTCAAAAGTCTACATACCCTTGGTTCTTAATAATGTGTATTGCCCCCTTTAGCATCAATGATAGCGTGCAGTCTTTTGTAATAGTTGTCTATGAGGCCCTGAATTCTTGCAGGTGGTATAGCTGCCCATTCATCTTGGCCAAATGCCTTCAGCTTAATGCAAAGTCTTTGGTCGTCTTGCATGGACTGCACGTTTGAGATCTCCCCAGAGTGGCTTGATGATTATAAGGTCAGGAGGCTGTGATGGCCACTCCACAACCTTCACCTTTTTCTGCTGTAACCACTGGAGGGTCAACTTGACCTTGTGTTTAGGAAAATTGTCGTTCTGGAAAGTCCAAGAGCGTCCCATGTGCATATTGTAACCAGGCTTTTTTGTGGCATTGGTACAGTAAAGGCTTCTTTCTGGCAACTCGACCATGCAGCTCATTTTTATTCAAGTATTGTCGTATTGTGCTCATTGAAACAACCACACCGTCTTTTCCCAGAGTAGCCTGTATTTCTCCTGAGGTTACCTGTGTGTTTTTCTTTGTATCCCAAAAAATTATTCTGGCAGTTTTGGCTGACATCTTTTTTTGGTCTACCTGACCGTGGCTTGGTATCAAGAGATCTCTGAATTTTCCACTTCTTAATAAGTGATTGAACAGTACTCACTGGCATTTGCAAAGCTTTGGATATCTTTTTATATTCTTTTCCATCTTTGAAAATTTCCATTACCTTGTTACACAGTTCTTTTCTGCTCTCCATGGCTCAGTATCTAGCCTGCTCAGTGCATCCACATGAGAGCTAACAAACACATTTACTATTTATACACAGACACTAATTGCAATTTAAAAAGCCACAGATGTGGGATATTCACCTTTAATTGCCATTTTCACCTGTGTGTGTCACCTTGTGTGTCTGTTACAAGGCCAAACATTCAAGGGTATGTAAACTTTTGATCAGGGCCATTTCGGTGATTTCTCTTATCATTATGATTTAAAAAGGAGCCAAACAACTATATGATAATAAATGGCTTCATATGATCACTATCCTTAAATAAAAATTTTTTTTTGCATGATCAGTCATATTATCAAAATCAATGCTAAAATGTCACAATTTCTGCCAAGATATGTAAACTTATGACTGTATATCTAATACCGGCTTAATCTACCTTACGTTTATTATCACAGTCTAAACACAACAGAAACACACAGTTCCACTTGGCCTATGGACTGCATTAACTTAGTTTCCTCTTTAAGAATCATTACATACTTATCACAGGCCTTTCAGAGACATATCAAAGTTTACATTTTTCTGCAGCATTAACGATTCCTAAAAATAGTTCTCAGAAATACTGATTTTACTGATGCAGAATAAAAAATAAAATAAAATAATATCGTAGGTTGAGGTTAGGTTGAGGTTAGGGTTAGGGTTATTATTTTGTACTACAATCCTCCAATCCACTACAGTCACCTGTCTGTGGAGTTAAATGCGGAAGCTGGCTTTTCTCTTTGAATAGTGCCAAGTGTTTAGATTTTTCTGCCATGATTCATTTATCATATGTATTTATTTACTATTAAATTGTCAGATATTTATTCATTATTCATAAATCACATATTTCATACTGAATGCATTTGTCATAGTTATTCGATATCCACACATTGTATTTATTTGTGATTCATAAAAGCCCCAGGTAGATATGGAGATCACTTGAAATGAAAAAACAGCCCAATGGTGCCCTCTTTTGGCACAACCACTCACTGCCATCATCTCAGAGAAACAGGTCAGAGAAAGAAAGAGGACTGACGAAGAAAAGTAGGCCTTGACGAGAGTGGAGGAAATGGAGAGAGATAGGACTGAAGGGGTAAGAAAGGGGGTGGGTAGAGATGTTGAATGAGAGGAAAGAGACAGGAGCGAGAGAGAGAGGTGAGAGAGAAAAAATGGGAGAGGTCTAAAGGGAAGGACAGAGAAAAGGGGAGAGGTGAAAAAAACCTCAGTCACTGTCACATGTTGAAGTGTGGAGACATCTGTTTAGCAGTGACAAACACACACACACACATACACACACACGCACAGACAATTAACACAGCTGCTATCAGACGACCATACACCCTCCCACCCAACAGCTTCTTTTCTCCGTCACGCCTGTTCTGCTCCAGTCCTGCTGCCCTGTCATTTCAGTCTCCATCCTGCTCCAGATCAGACAGCCAGTGAGACAGTGGTCTGCACAGTCAGTATGACGCCTAACCGACACCAGAAACAAAAGGAATAGCAACTCTACATCCTGAGATACTCACTGTTTCAACGTTTCAGTGTACCTCCATTTTGTTGAAGGAGGAGAGAGGGGTAGAGGGAGGCTGAAAGGATGACAGCAGGCTATGGTACTATCTCTTTGTCCTCTCATTTCTCCTCCCCTCTCTTCTCCTTTCTTTTACCACTCTATCTTGCCGTCTCTAGAGCTAGACTAGACGTCTGTGTAGAATGCAAGAGCTTAGAGCCTTTGGTGGGTTAGTTGAGAAACAGATCCATGTGTCTGAGAGGAGGAGCCTGTCTGTTGTCCACCTCCTAACAGATAGATCTGCCCTGTGTCTGATAGAGCCTGTCTGTTGTCCACCTCCTAACAGATAGATCTGCCATGTGTCTGATAGAGCCTGTCTGTTGTCCACCTCCTAACAGATAGATCTGCCCTGTGTCTAATAGAGCCTGTCTGTTGTCCACCTCCTAACAGATAGATCTGCCCTGTGTCTAATAGAGCCTGTCTGTTGTCCACCTCCTAACAGATAGATCTGCCCCAGTGTCTAATAGAGTCTGTCTGTTGTCCACCTCCTAACAGATAGATCTGCCCCTGTGTCTAATAGAGCCTGTCTGTTGTCCACCTCCTAACAGATAGATCTGCCCCTGTGTCTAATAGAGCCTGTCTGTTGTCCACCTCCTAACAGATAGATCTGCCCCAGTG
The DNA here is from genome assembly GCF_011004845.1 of Esox lucius. Lineage (NCBI taxonomy): Eukaryota > Metazoa > Chordata > Actinopteri > Esociformes > Esocidae > Esox > Esox lucius. The sequence continues at coordinate 2,935,652 of NC_047573.1, forward strand.
TCTAATAGAGTCTGTCTGTTGTCCACCTCCTAACAGATAGATCTGCCCCAGTGTCTAATAGAGTCTGTCTGTTGTCCACCTCCTAACAGATAGATCTGCCCCAGTGTCTAATAGAGTCTGTCTGTTGTCCACCTCCTAACAGATAGATCTGCCCCAGTGTCTAATAGAGCCTGTCTGTTGTCCACCTCCTAACAGATAGATCTGCCCCAGTGTCTAATAGAGTCTGTCTGTTGTCCACCTCCTAACAGATAGATCTGCCCCAGTGTCTAATAGAGCCTGTCTGTTGTCCACCTCCTAACAGATAGATCTGCCCCAGTGTCTGATAGGAAGCAAAACGCACAACAAAAGTCTTACTTGAAGGTTCCTGCTCAAAATGCTGGAAAAACTATAACATTGAAATGTAATTTATTAATAATAATAGCAATTATTATAATAACAGAAAACATTATCAGTGGGTGTCTTTGTGTAAATTGTTCTGTGTGTGTGCGTGTGTGTGTGTCCTGCCAGCTAATCCGTGGCGTCTCCAGGCACTCAGGTCTGCCTGTGTGTTTCCCTCCCTCTTTCTTCCTCTGCTTTGTTCGCTCAAGCTGCTCTTTCTCTCTTTCCATCCCTCGTTCTCTTTTCCTCTCTTCCTCAAAAGCTCCAGACCACGTAGCCTGGGTCGGATAATGTCCTGAACAGATATTAATGGAATAAATCTCCAGTGTTTTTAATCTGCTATGCATGTCTTAAAATATATATAATCCAGATTTTAGTGCCCTTTGGAGACCATGTACTTATGTGTTATGCATTTGTGCAACTGTCTGTGTGTGTGTATGTGTGTTGGAGTGTGTGTTTTTGCGTGTGTGAACACACTTGTACGTACCAAACAGCGTGTGTGTGTGTGTGTGTCGGCTGTTCTATCGGCTGCTTGCTGCCAGTTTGGACCCTAACCACAGTGGAACATATGGCATTAGGCTAGCTGTTCCCAGTTACCATGGTGATTGTGTGTGTTGTCGTACTGCATCGTCAACCGTCTGGCTAAACGGCTGCTAATGGCAATACGCGACTCCTAGCCAATCACGGAGCTACACCCACGTTCCGATAAATATATTGGGCAGGGAGAAATGTGTCAGGCCCAACTCCTTTCAGGGATCCAGATGGATGTGTGGTAAAACAGTGGTATTTTTTTTCCTCTGTCACCATTTTTCCAACCACAGTTTTTTGCGATTAAAGTAGTCCTATTAAGTACGGTAAAAACTGAGGTGATAGAAACAGGATGTGTTGGTAAAATATTATTCATGCAGATGGATAGAAACAGCTCTTCAAGGGGATAGATTATCATCTCCTAGAGCAGCTGTACTCATGATATAAAAGGTCAGTCCTTCACACTTCCTGGTTGGCAGAAGTTTGGATGGCTCTTTGAATTTATTACCTGAGCAAAAATAAATGCACTTTTCAAGCAAATATCCTGATATTCTACACATGCTGAATTCAACAGGTTTTCCTGTCGTCATGTGTTCAGATGATACAAGGTTGCAAATCCTGATTAAATCCTCATGTATTCTACATTTTTTAAATGCTTTTTCTTTTAAGTAAGTGATCACTTCTGATCCTGTTCTTGGCCCGGATCTGCACAAATTCTCTCAGAATAAAGCCCAGTCAGATCTGGCTTTGCAATGTCGCAACGTGTCACAATGCTCCCTGGTCTCAAACTGAACAGTAACGTCAGACTCTAAATTGTGGTCATTGTGGCAGGAGAAATCAGGTTATTGAGCAAAGGAGGTTGATGTGTGGTTGTGTCTGTTATCTGATGTGTCGCTGAACTGGGGTGTCGGTCGTCTGATTTGTTGGTTGTCTGGGGCATCTTTTGTCTGATGTGACTATTGCCTGATGTGTCTGTTATCTGGTGTGTCTGATGTGTCTGTTGTATGATGTGACTATTGTCTGATGTCTTTTGTCTGATGTGTCGGTTGTCTAGTGTTTCTGTTATCTGTCTGGATGTGAGACAGAAACCCCTCAGGTTGTCATGAATCAATATTAATGTTCCTTTTATCTCCCTCCATGTTCACAGCGGGGGTGACTGACTTTCCCAGAATGCTGCCGGGGTTGTGTGCGTGTATGCGTGAGTGTGTGTGGGTGAGTGAATTTGGGTTAGCGTGCCTGCTAGGGTGCACAGAAAGGTGAGACACTTTCCATCTAGTTTCTGACGTTTTATGGTACAGTGGTTGTAAAAAGCCTGATCTGAAAGACAAAAAACAATACTAGTTTTAGGCAGTAGCTGCTCAATGACTGGTGGATAATTTATTACCATTTATGTAATATGTGTGCATGTAATGTGTGTGGGTGTGACGTGTGTGTGTGCGTTCGGATGACAAAGTGATAGTTCTGTATCCGTGTGTCAGTCCAGTTCAGGTGAAGCATGTTCGCTGAGCAGAGTGGGGTCGCTGGGTGTGTCCTCTGCACCACTTGGAAGCTCGGCAAAGCACCAAACCGTCAATTTTCCCATAACAACATCCTGTGCAGGAAAGGGGAGGGAAGGGAGAGTGAAGGGAAGGATGAGGACTGGGAGGGGAAGAGGCTGCGCGCGCGGTCCAGAGAGGGAGGGATGTAGAGAACGAGAGAAAATGATTGGGAGGGATACATCTAGTTTCATCAGCCTCCATTGACAGACTGCTCCTGCCATGCTCTGAACCAGCCAATGAGAGCAGAGTTGTGTGTGTGTGAAACCCTGGACGTCTCTGACAGTCGCAGAACAAAACTGCCAGCATCTTCAGTTCCAGCGTGTTCACATCCGGGAAGGAAGAGAGTAGGGGTGGGGGGTGGGGGTGGAGAGATGGAGAGAGGGAGGGAGAGAGAGAGAATGAGGTAGTGTGCAAGAATATCTGCAGGTGCCGAGTCCCAAGCCGCATTTAGACAACGAGGCAGGGAGAAAGCATCGTTTAGACCCAGAGAGGAAAAGGTGGGATCCAGAAGAATAAGCAGACAGGGGAAGGATATACATTATAGCAGGGATGAAGAGGTGCATGAAGGAAAGGAACTAGAACTAATAAGAAGAACCCTCCAGAGCTGAAAAGGATGAAGATCAGAATGAAGGACTGAGAGAAAACAAAAGGAGTGGAGGATTTGGACGAGGAAGGAGAGACCGAGAACAAGTGGGAGAGAAAGATATAGAGGGAGAAGAGACGGAGAGAAAGATATAGAGGGAGAAGAGACGGAGAGAAAGATATAGAGGGAGAAGAGACAGAGAGAGAGGAGGAAAGAGAAAGAGGAGAGCAGCTGGCGTCCACTGGGCTGAAGGAGAGCCAGACATGGCCCCGGTCTGGGGGGCTCTGTCCCCTATGCAGTGGGCTCGTTGGGGCTGGGATACCCTGTACAGGGGCAGCAGCCCTGGGGATGAGAACAGTCCAACTGACCCTGCTCTGGGGATGCTCCAGAGACTGTCCTGGGGATCTAGGCATGATGCCATGATCCTGGCCAGACAGAGGTGAGAGACGGAGGTGGGAGACGGAGGTGGGAAGGGAGAGACTGAGGGATGCAGCGAGCTGAGATGCGTTGGCTGTTATGTGTTGCTTTTCCTTTATCCTGTCAGCCTGCCCTGTAGCAAGTCAGTTAGCTTGTCAGTTAGCCTTCCCTATAGCCTCTCAGTTAGCCTGCCCTGTAGCCTGTCAGTTAGCCTGCCAGTTAACCTGCCCTGTCATTTTGTCGGTCAGAATGAATATTGTTTGGTGCATTGAATGTGTCAATTAGTAGATTCTCAGCTATCATCTTTGTGTGTGTGTGAGTGTCTGTTTGTGCGTGTGTGTGAGTGTGTGTGTGAGAGTTTGTTCATGTGTGTGAGTGTGTGTGAGTGTGTGTGAGTGTGTGTGTGTGTGTGTGTGTGTGTGAGTGTGAGTGAGTGTGAGTGAGTGTGAGTGTGAGTGTGTGAGTGTGTGAGTGTGTGAGTGTGCGTGTGTATATGTGTGAGTGTGTATATGTGTGAGTGTGTATATGTGTGAGTGTGTGTATGTGTGAGTGAGTGTGTGTGTGTGTGTGTGTGTTTGTGTTTGTGAGAGTGGTCCCATGTCTGTATCTTCTGGTTTCAGATTCATCGTTTTCATTTTTTGCTTTACTAGTCTACCAGTGATGCGTGTGTGTCTGTCCATGTTGTGAGTGGGGTTTCTAGCCTGATACATCCTGGACACAGCCAATTGGAAACACAGCACAGTCTTTGTCAAGCGAAACATGAGAACTGTAAAGTAGAACCGTAGAACCGTCTACTAAAACATCTACTCATTCATTCATTCCAGTCTGCTGATATTTGTAGTTTTTAAGACATAAGGTATTTTTCTTTGTAATTTCTGTACAGTATATTTATTTATTTGTGTCTGTATTATTGGATGTCAATGCGTCGTGTCTGTCTTAACTCTCTGAATGTCTCATTCATTGTATATCTCAGCCAGGCTGCCCTTCCATGACATTTACATTTATTTACACCAAGGTTGCAAAAACATTTGGATTTTTCCAAAAATCTCTGATTTACCAGAAATCCCAATTGATTACTTCCTGCTCATTCCCTCCTTATTCAAGGAAGAATACAATGGGGTGAACTATATGTTAGTCCGCTTCTGTTTCTAATAAAGTCTTCTGAATGATCAGCATTTAAAATGTAAAAGAAAAATGAGGAATGATTCATACAGCAAAGCACAAAACAAAAACATGGTGTAGTTATGACAAGAAAAATGAATAGCTGTAATAGTGAAGAATACAACTCTGTTTCCCCTCGTTCTCCTCTGTAGGAGCTCAGACTCGGACGGAGCTTTCGAAACGCCAGAGTCGACCACCCCGGTCAAGTCTCCAACCCAGACAGACACTGTCACACATCTGCTCAGCTCAGAAGACACAGGTGAGAAAAAGGCGCACACACACACACACACACACATACATGCACACACACACACACACACATACACACACACACACACAATGGGGGAAAGAGAAGGGGCGAGAGGGAGAAAAAGAAGAGATGCTTATTGCACCCCCTGGTGGTGACGACCGGTTCTTCAAACAGAGGTTTTCTTTGTTTTATTCGACCAGCATCGGTGAGCAGAGCTGTTTCCTGCAGGATATAGACAGGTCTTATCTACGCATAGAGTCACTATAAAGTACTAGTCAGATGTGGTCATGTAGGAGGTCTTACTTTTGGCAGGTTTTGCAGGTTATTGTCTAATGCATCTTTTTACCTTTATTTTTAATTTTTGGTCCTTCATAAGAAACTCTGGCATAAGTTATTCAATTATTTATTTTTAACTATGACATGTTTGGTCTTATCTAATTTATTTATTTTTTAAATTAAGACAGGCTGGTTCTTTAATAAGCAGGTCCTATCTATGCAGAAATGCTCCAGCCATCCATCCCATTGTTCATTTTGTTATGAGGTCTTTTACAGATTGGCTCACCAGGAGGTCATGATTAAATATTCAGAGCTCATCCATCAATTTTATTACACTTGTCTAAAACCAGACACAACCTCTCTCTCTCTGTGTCTAAAACACAGGAACAGTGATATTTGTATTGTTTTCAGATTTTTTCAAGCATTTCTGTCTTCATTGAACAGGGGCAGTGGGGGAAGAGACTTTTTGTTGAAAATGCAGTGGGCTGGATTTAAACCAATGCAACAGCAGGACATGTGGAGACAGGGGCTCCCTAGATAAAAGAACATGGCCGTCCCCTCAGTCAGTCATAAACCGTGTGTCTTTAGTGTGCAATATTTGCTGTAAAAAGGCTAATCTTTTCCTTCAGGTCTTGGCTGTGACTCTGTGGATGACGGTGAACTCAAGGCAGAGGCCAAAGGCCACCATGGTAGCTCCCTGTCCATAGTCTTCGATGAGGACAAGCCAATCGCTGCTAGTGGAGCCTACAACTTAGACCAGCTCCTGGCTGCAGCCGCTGCGGCCGAGGCCCAGAACCGATCGCCGCTGACCCGTTCTCTGAGCCTTCAAGCAGGGGAGCTCGACGGCTCCGGCCCGCTACACCTAGGCGAGTCCTCCATAGCCAGCGGAGACTGTCCCTTAGCTGAGTCCTTCAGCATCGCCGGTGGTACTGAGAGCGCTCCAGGGACCCTCCGTCGACCCTCCAAGAAGGGGCCTCTCCGTCCCGGTGGCTCCCTAAAGAAGAAGCCTGTCCTCAGGCAGAACTCCAACCCAGAGACCCCTCAGCCTACGTCCTCCAGTACCACGCCGGAGCTGAAGAGGAAGGCCAAGCAAACCAGAGCAGACAGCCCCCTGTTGGTCTCTGAGGACCAGGAAGGCGGGGCCACTGCTGAATCTGCCCCTGGCCCCGCCTCGGCCACACCCAGCCCGGGGGGAACACTCCGCCGAACGAGAAAGCCACGTGTGGAAAGCCCCGCCCCTCTTATTGAAGAGACCAATCACACTAGCCCAGAGACAGATAATCAACCAATCCCAGTCCATACTCCTGTGCCAGGCCCAGAGATTTCCATACCCCTCAGACCGGAGGACATCCCTCTTCCTGTGTCCGAGGCGGTCCCATCATCAGAGGGCTCCTCGCCCATCCCCCCAATTGGGGCCTACAAATGGGACCCAGACAACTTTGAGGACATTGATCCATTCAACACAGGAGGGAGTAAAGTCGCTAACTCCCCCCCATTGGGCAGGAAAGGAGTCGCTAACTCCCCCCCATTGGGCAGGAAAGGAGTCGCTAACTCCCCCCCATTGGGCAGGAAAGGAGTCGCTAACTCCCCCCCATTGGGTAGGAAAGGAGTTGCTACCTCCCCTCCGTTGGGCAGGAAAGGAGTTGCTACCTCCCCTCCGTTGGGCAGGAAAGAAGGCACGCCGCCTATCTGTCGCAAAACTGCTGCCCCTCTTGACTCTACCGAGGAACTAGCTCCGCCCCCCACTAGCCCTCCTATTCGCACATCAGGCGCAGTCAGACTGGAATTTGACTATTCTGAGGAGAACCTGGAGGAGCCTGCCAAGGCCTCTCCAGCGTCCAAGAAGCTGGGCAGGAAGCCAGGCTCCAAGGTGGGTCCGTCAGCACGATAGATCATATCCTTGAACATGTCGCTGATTGTCTTGCTCTCTGTGTAAAGTCACTTATGTGAGAAGCTTGAATAATACGATGTTATTGTTATTGTCACATTGCAGTCATTATGATAATGCTTATTATTATGTTACCTGTGGATATTATGATAATGCTTATTATTATGTTACCTGTGGATATTATGATAATGCTTATTATTATGTTACCTGTGGATATTATGATAATGCTTATTATTATGTTACCTGTGGATATTATGATAATGCTTATTATTATGTTACCTGTGGATATTTTGAAAATGATTATTATTATGTTACCTGTGGTTATTATGATAATGTTTATTATGTTACCTGTGGATATTTTGAAAATGATTATTATTATGTTACCTGTGGTTATTATGATAATGTTTATTATGTTACCTGTGGTTATCATGATAATGTTTATTATTATGTTACCTGTGGTTATCATGATAGTGCTTTTTATTATGTTACCTGTGGATATTATCATCAGATGCCCCTCCGGAAACCCAGACTGGGCCTGAAGAAGGCTGTCCAGCTGTCATCTGAGTCGCTCGACAACGCCCCCACCATTGTCCCCGACGACGACATCCCCATCCCTAAGGCCTCGTATAACTTTGACCCCGCCCAATGGGAGGACCCTAACTTCAACCCGTTTGGCTCAAACAGCGGGATCCCAAACTCTCCGAAGATGAACAAACCCTCCTACAGCTTTGACTCGGAAACTTACAACGAGTCTGGTGTGGACCCCTTCAAGGGTTCATCCAATAGGAGGGCGGCATCTCCTCCCAAGGCTGTCTCAGGATCTGCCTCCTTTGAGGTATCGGCCAATGACAATGAGGTTGATAATGATAATGACGACATTGGTGACCTGGGAGACCACAACCAAAACAAACCGGCCAAGCCGAAAAAGAAACCTATCAAATCGTAAGTTTGAACACTGTGTGTTTGTGTGTGGTCACGCTTGTAAGTGTCTGGGTGTGAAAGAGAGAGAGTGAATACTGTTTCATTATGCAGTTGATCCCTCAATGGTATATCAATATTTCAGTGGTATATCAGGGTGTTGAGGAGAGAAAGACAAAGAGAGAGAGATAGAGGATTGTCGGTTTGTCTGTCTGTGTCTGTCACTTGTCTGTCTGTCACCTTTTTTGCTATCTGTTTGTTTGTCTGTCTGTCTGTTGCTCTGTCACCTGTCTGTCTGTCACCTGTCTGTCTGTGTGTTCTCCTGTATCCCAGGAAATCCATGGGCTCCTCTCTGTGTTGTCTGTTGTAAGTACACTAAGGACAGCCTGATGTTTTTACCCTCTACTGCTTGGACCACTAACTTTATACAATATTTTAGTTTTGGGGAATTTGGGAAACATCCTGTCCTCCGAACGAACGTGGTATCCCGTGCCATGCATCACTACTAAGTTTGCAATTCTGGTCACTTTCCCACAAAATCCCAGGTTTTCCCAGGGATTCTAGGAATGCTCAAGACAGGTTTTCTGGGAAACATGGGAAATGTGGGAAATTTTCTGGAATTTTTCAACCATAGTTTTTAACAGTACTGTATCATAAAGACAACCAATGAGTGAATTTTTACCACGCCCATCAGCCTGTCACAGAAGCTCTACCATGCCCATTTGCCAGTCACAGAAGCTCTACCATGCCCATTTGCCAGTCACAGAAGCTCTACCATGCCCATTGGCCAGTCACAGAAGCTCTACCATGCCCACTGGCCAGTCACAGAAGCTCTACCATGCCCACTGGCCAGTCACAGAACCTTTAACTTACCCACTGGCCAGTCACAGAACCATCTAACATACCCACTGGCCAGTCACAGAAGCTCAGCCATGTCCACTGGCCAGTCACAGAACCATCTAACATACCCATTTGCTACAATGTTTGCGATGCATCTTGCCATATCATCTTATGTCTTGAACAGGTGCACCGATTCTGAAAGAGAACATTCCCCCAGTAGGGAGAACTGTCTTGACAGGCAGCAGAGGTTAGTCATGGGGGTTAGGTAGGTTGGTTGGGTTAGACCCTTCCAGTACCACAGATCTTAACAACCTAATCCAGTTCTCAGTTTTAGTCCCGGGGAACCAAAGGAATAGGGGATTTGGCCCTATGATACTTCATAGCAGTAATCGACTCCACAACAAGGCATTAGTTGTTGGAATCTAATGTGTTAGTGTTTGGGTGAACACTTAAATCAGCCCCTATTAGGTTGCCAGGACTATGATTGGACAAAAATGAAACATTTAACCTCCTGTAGTTGGGTAGCACAGTAGCACTAATATACACTGACTAAACTACTGATGATTAATCCTGTCTTAAACCGTCATTAGGAGTTCAAGTGAGTACCTCTTTCACAGGTTTAGAAGCATAGTCTCACTGTAGACAGATGATGTGGCGTTGAATTGAACACGAAAATCATTGCTTACAAAAATCAACATTTATTGGGTTAGTAAAAGTATAGTAGAAATGTACATATGGTATGTTAAGCATCCACAACATTGTACAAAGATAGATAATACAAATTGGAAGTATTCCTCTACTGGAACAATAGAATTTACTTTTCTAATATTTTTTGTTTACTATGGTCATTTTATTTTATCTAGTTTCCTCAAACAATATTTTGGGGGGATCTGTTATTATCCCTTTTTATCTATTAGTTTATGCTCCTTTAGATGCATCACATGGGAAATGGTTTTTATAACTAAACACTGTTTTGATTCACGTGGGGTCATTTGCATTCCAGGAAGTATTGATTTGACTGGTTGATTAAGTCTCATTGGGGAAGGAGTTGCAGAGATCAGTGAGTTATGATGTCTTTCCTTCCTCCCAGTAACACTTTCAGAGTGAAGAGATCTCCAAAGAGGTGCGATTCGTCATCACAGGTGAGTCAGTGTTTTCTCACACTTACGTGCACACACACACACACACACACCTGACACGCACACACACGTGCATACAAACACACACACATACACACACATCCAAGCATATGGAATCTGACTCCATGTGATACATTTTGACTTTGGAAAAAGACAGCAATACAGTAAATACACACCTATACACACTCCCACTTCTCCTCCACTCCCCCGCCCTTCATCCCTCCATCATTCTTTTCTTCCATCCTCCACCCATCACTCATCCTCTCCAGGATCCCACCCCAGTAGATGAAGCCCCGCCCCCCATTCCTGTGCCTCAGCATGACCACGCCACGGATGAGGAGAAGCTTGCTTCGTCCTCCAGTCACAAAGAGAAGCTGGCCTCCGCCAATCACAAGTGGGCACACACAGCCTGTCAGGACATGGAGGCGGAGCTCACCTCTGACCCAAAGGAGGACCTCCCGCTGCCCTCTGACCTCACATCCTTTGTCAATGAGAACAGTCGAGGTGTGTGTGTGTGTTTGTTTAAAATGTAAAATGCTTCCCTGTGTACTTAAAATGACAGACAGGTAGGTAGGCAGACAGGCTCCATTATATAGAAAGGTGTCTGTCTGCATAACTCCGCCCTCTATAAGTTTGTCTCCGTCTGCTCTTCCTCAGCATCGGACTATGAGATTGAATACATGGAGAAGATCGGCTCCTCTTCTCCGGTGAGAATTTTGATTCTGGTTACTGACAATGTTCTTAATGTTTGATTACTGACATACTGTAGATGAATACTGTAGATTCATCCTGTAGATTTATGTTGTAGATTCATGGTGTAGATTCATAGTGTAGATCCATAGTGTAGATCCATAGTGTAGATCCATAGTGTAGATCCATAGTGTAGAATCAATGTTTTAGATTCATGATGTAGATTCATGGTGTAGATTCATAGTGTAGATCCATAGTGTAGAATCAATGTTGTAGATTCATGGTGTAGCTTCGTGGTGTAGCTTCATGGTGTAGATCCATAGTGTAGCTTCATGGTGTAGATCCATAGTGTAGAATCAATGTTGTAGATTCATGGTGTAGCTTCATGGTGTAGCTTCATGGTGTAGCTTCATAGTGTAGATCCATAGTGTAGCTTCATAGTGTAGATCCATAGTGTAGAATCAATGTTGTAGATTCATGGTGTAGCTTCATGGTGTAGCTTCATGGTTTAGCTTCATAGTGTAGATCCATAGTGTAGCTTCATAGTGTAGATCCATAGTGTAGAATCAATGTTGTAGATTCATGGTGTAGCTTCATGGTTTAGCTTCATGGTGTAGCTTCATGGTGTAGCTTCATGGTGTAGCTTCATGGTGTAGATCCATAGTGTAGATCCATAGTGTAGATCCATAGTGTAGATCCATAGTGTAGATCCATAGTGTAGAATCAATGTTGTAGATTCATGGTGTAGATTCATAGTGTAGATCCATAGTGTAGAATCAATGTTGTAGATTCATAGTGTAGACTATTTCTGTCTGACAAGGTTTTCCTCTGCCTACATTTGTCCTTCTGACACAGTATTCCTCTCTCTTCCTTGATAGCCTCTGTCAGTGAAGAAACCTTCTAATCTCTACCTGAAGCTGGATTCGGTGACGGGCTCTCTGAACAAGCCCAACCACGGCTCAGAACCGGACTCCCCCTGCACAGGGTACAACACACTGGGGTACACACACATATACATGCACACACACATGCACACACACACATGCACACACAAGTTTGTACAGCTATCCTCATGGGGACCAGAAAATAGAAATTGCATGCTCCCTTGCCCTAAACTTAACCCTAAACCTAACCCTAACCTTGTCCTAACCCTAATCTAACCTTAAACCTAACCTTAACCTCAATAAAGTAACATTTATGCCTATAACTATACCTAGATGTAATGCCTAACCTTAAACTTAACTAACAACGCCTGGACCTTAAAGAAACCCCAATTCTAACTATAAAATAAATTGTAAGTTTGACCCTCAACCTTGAGCCGGAAATTGACTTTTGCTTCATGGTCCCTATGAGTCAAATATTACAGCCCCATGACAACATCCGTCCCATCATACAACACCATGACAACATCCATCCCATCTTATATTACCATGACAACATCTATCCCATCATGCAGCACCATGACAAGACCCATACCATCATACAACACCATGACAATATCCATCCCATCATACAACCCCATGGCATGTGTTAACGAATCTTGTCATGCCCTACCTCTCTTGCTGTCTCTAGGAGCTTCGAAGAGATGGAGGCCCAGATCACAGCCCAGATGAAGACCCCAGTGCTGTGTTCCAGACCTGGTCCTGAGGGTTCTAGACCTGGTCCTGAGGGTTCCGCTGGGGATCAAGAGAAGACTAGAATGAAAGAGATCCAGTCCGTCAGCCGAACACAGAGTGCTGAGAGGGAGCATGGAGGGGTGAGTCATAACACTATCAACCTAGCTTAATGCGCAAGATCCACTCTCCAAATCACACGTCTTTCATTGTCTTTCATCTGAATGTAGAATCCAGTGTTGTGTCAGATTTTAATTTCCAGTTTACTATTATGTGGTCTCTCAGTCCACTCAACTGGCTGTCCGTTGTGTTGTCATGTAGTAATCTTGACACTAGAGGGCGAGAGTGCCAACATTAAGAACGGAGCTGCATCGCCTCCGGTTTAAGCACACAGGCCTATTAACTTCATCCATTCCTCGGGTTAAAATCCGAAATCCCTGTCATAAGTTGGCTGCCACAGGGAAACTAACTACAGGCAACTGATAACCTCAGTCTCAACACCCCCCTAGTTCTCTACATCCTACTTACACTGCCCAATGCTTTGCCTCGCAATGCTGACTCCCCCCCCTTGCCCCAATCCTCGCCCCCCCCCCCCTTCCTCCCCCTGCTGACACCCCCCCCCAGGGCTCAGTGGAGGTCCTAGTCCCCGACACCCCAGTTTTAGACAGGTTGTCAGAGGGTGATGTCTCCCTGCAATACCTGGAGCCTGACCTGGCAGAAACCAACCCCTCAGCCTTCGCCCTCAAACTACAGGTGTGTTGAATAGATAGTGGCTGTGGCCCCCCACTCCCTCGCGTGCTGAGTGCCAACCTCCCTCTCTTAATAATCCCCTGGGGTTTTACTCTTGGTGTGTATGAGATGGTGTGTGTGTCTGTGTCTTATTATTTCACTCTGTTTTGAGTCAGCTTTCTTACTTTACTTGACCTCCTTGCAGTTCCTTCATCCGAATTGACCTGTCTGTTAATGCTTTATCGTGAGTGTGTGTGTGTGTGTATGTGGGTGTGTATGTGTGTGTGTGTATGTGTGCGTGCGTGTGTGTGAGTGGGTGTGGTTGTGTGTGTGTGTGTGTGTGTGTGCGTGTGTGTATCAAGGTGTGTGAGTCAATGGTACATACCAACCCTGGATAGCTGATGTGTTTTGGCTGTTGAGGAACTTTGAAGCCACCGGTCGGTCATTTTGGCATTAGTAAGAGCAGACCTCCACAGGGATGGATTTAAAATGTTTTAAACATTTAAACGACTGAAGGATTAAAGGCATTACCGTGGTTGTTTACCTTGATTACAAACGTTGGATAAGATGACTTTAGATTTTTCGTTCATATTCCTCAAGAGTCAGTGGATTAATATAGTCAATGTACAGATCCACACATGTAATATGTAATAACTCAATGTTAGCCCATAACTGATGAGTGATTATTTTTCTGTTTGTCTCACATTTGATAATTAAAAGTTTGGATGAAGGTTTGGATGAAGGTTTGGATGATGCATGTGGCCAAAGTGTATATACAGTAGACATTCACAAGTACATTTCTATAGCTTTGTGTTGTAATTGCAAGTGGAGGAACGCAGATGTGGCTGCGTGCTGGCTTCAAAACAGCGCCCCCTATCATTAATCTGGGGTATATACACATCACTGTATGGTGTTCCTCAACTTCTGGTTGTCTGTATGTCCCCTCCCTTCCCTTCGAGCCGCCCTGTGGGCCCTTCCAATCCTCCCCCACCCCGCGTGCCACATACTCCCCTCTTTCCTCCCTCCTTCTCCCCCCCACCTCCTCACTGCGGCTCAGGAGGAACTGGTGCTGGCTGCTGTGAGGATAGAGGCTCTTCAGGTAGCCAAGCACCTCTCAGACAGCCCCTCCTTGTCCACTGTCACCCCTCAGGTACTGAGCTGAGTCATCCTGCACCTGCTCCGTGTCTTTGTGTGTGTGTGTGTGTTGATGGTTATGTCAGCTGCATGAGCGAACCCCGCACCCCCAATCCGTTCTAAACCCCCCCCCCCCCCCGCTCCTATATCCTCTTATGACATCCCTAACACGACTTACTGCCCCTGACCCTTGATCCTCAGCATCCATGAACCGATAGGAGACTTGGGAAAGAGAGCCCTGCGTTTTCTGCCCCCTTATGACCATACATGCATGTTGCCTGTAGCTGCACTGGTCTTTTACACTGACGTGGGGTGGCATATGCTTCATCTTCAGTAGCTCAGTCCGTTTCACCATTTATGCTTTTTCCTCATTCCCGCGGTTGCTGTATTCAGGCTATACTAATGGACTACCTACTTAAATGAACGGACCATCACATTTTCACTCTGTTTAATCTATTTTTTTTTAAGAATAGATATTTGTTTTAGTTTTGGACAGCCAATTATTTGCATCAAGCTTGTCTTAAGACTTAGGCCATTTGTTGTCACCATCTATAACAGAGTTCTGGGGTCACATGGAAATGAATCACAGTTGCAAATTGCAAAATTGCTTATATTTCTGTATGGTAGTGGAGTGCATTTAAAGGGGAATAACAACATAAAGAGTTCATTAATTGTAAGGTCTGAAAACAAATGTGAAAAACAAATGTTCTGTCACTGCAAAAACCACCATTGCCAAACCCAATTGATTGTGGTACATGATTGTAGTAAGTGTTGTTTTCTGATGTTTTATCCTCCTCTCACTCCACAATCCTCCTCAAGAAGCCCCGTTCTCGCAGGTGGAATCTCTTCAGTTCACCCAAAGTAAGAAGAGTAGCACCCCCTTGTGCCCCTAATCCAACTAGAGCCAACACCCTGCCGTTTTACCTTAAGATCCCATGTGCCCCTAAACCAACTAGCGCCAATACCCTGCCGTTTTACCTAAAGACCCCTTGTCCCCCTAATCCAACTAGAGCCAATACCTTGCCGTTTTACCTAAAGACTCCTTGTGCCCCTAATCCAACTAGAGCCAATACCCTGCCGTTTTACCTAAAGACCCCTTGTGTCCCTAATCCAACTAGAGCCAATACCCTGCCGTTTTACCTAAAGACCCCTTGTGTCCCTAATCCAACTAGAGCCAATACCCTGCCGTTTTACCTAAAGACCCCTTGTGCCCCTAATCCAACTAGAGCCAACACCCTGCCATTCTACCTAAAGACCCCTTGTGCCCCTAATCCAACTAGAGCCAACACCCTGCCATTCTACCTAAAGACCCCTTGTGGCCCTAATCCAACTAGAGCCTTAATAAAATGCACAATATATAAACATTTTGTCAGGAAGATGACCAACTCCAGTTGATCACGAAGATTCATTCTAGTTAAGATATTTGAATTGACGTTTAACACATACTGTATGTTCATTGTGTAAACCTGGGTAAATCTATATTGAGTTCTTTATTTCAGTGATTACTAAGGCTGTATTCCATACATTGCTGTATCGTATGCACAATATGACTCAGAGTTTTGTTGACTTATTTACCGGGTTGTTGATTATATAAACCTGGACTGAGATGTGGAGGTCCACGTCCTGGCTGGTGTCTAACTGAGCCTATTCAGAACGAGCCAAGTCTTCATTCCTATGACATGACACTTTGGCGGGGCCATTTCACTTTCTGGTTGATAATATATATCAACAAAATGACGGACTGACTGACTAAATCACTCCCCGGAAAGATTAGCTGTTGTCATGGTTTCAGGTCATGAGGATCTTAATAAAGTCTCCATCAAATCCCGATACACGATGTTGGCTAGCACAATCAGAGGCTCAGTCTCTACTGCTTCCAAGTCTGAGTGAACCTGCCAATCTCTCATACTAGAACATTCTGTGTTTATGGACCTTAATCATCCAAGCCACTGTTCTAAGACCAATGATATAGAATAGTAATGGTATTAGTGGCTAAATGCTGGAGCTAGACCCAACACCTCCCTCTGGGACTCCTGTATTAGTGGGGCTGTAATTATCCTACAACCCCCTGAGGATCCAATTCAATCAACTTATCCCCCAATCCTCCATAGAGAAGATTAAACCATCTATGGCTGTTTTTTGTTGTTGGGGGTGTCCGAAACATTAAAGTAGTTAGTTAATAAATAATGACAATCTGGTATTGATTCATTTTTCAGATATGTCAGGTGACTATGGTTATGTTTTTTACAGTAAATATTGACTGTACACATGGATATCTATGTTCATGTTTTTCTTTATTTCTCTGATACACTGTGCGTTGTTAAGCACTGTATGGAAATTGTCTCCTGTAGGAAAGCCTGTGAATAACTCTAGACTGAAATGTGTCCGTAGGAAGGTTGAATGACTAAGGAAAGGTTCATTAAGGAAGGTTCATTAAGGAAGGTTCATTAAGGAAGGTTCATTAAGGAAGGTTCATTAAGGAAGTTTTATTAAGGAAGGTTCATTAAGGAAGGTTAATTACGGAAGGTTCATTAAGGAAGGTTTATTAAGGAAAGGTTCATTAAGGAAGGTTCATTAAGGAAGGTTTATTAAGGAAGGTTCATTAAGGAAGGTTCATTAAGGAAGGTTCATTAAGGAAGGTTCATTACGGAAGGTTTATCAAGGAAGGTTTATTAAGGAAAGGTTAATTAAGGAAGGTTCATTAAGGAAGGTTCATTAAGGAAGGTTCATTAAGGAAGGTTCATTAAGCAAGGCTTATTAAGGAAGGTTTATTAAGGAAGGTTCATTAAGGAAGGTTTATTAAGGAAGGTTTATTAAGGAAGGTTCATTAAGGAAGGTTCATTAAGGAAGGTTCATTAAGGAAGGTTTATTAAGGAAGGTTCATTAAGGAAGGTTCATTAAGGAAGGTTCATTAAGGAAGGTTTATTAAGGAAGGTTCATTAAGGAAGGTTAATTACGGAAGGTTCATTACGGAAGGTTTATTAAGGAAAGGTTCATTAAGGAAGGTTTATTAAGGAAGGTTCATTAAGGAAGGTTCATTACGGGAGGTTCATTAAGGAAGGTTTATCAAGGAAGGTTTATTAAGGAAAGGTTAATTAAGGAAGGTTCATTAAGGAAGGTTCATTAAGGAAGGTTTATTAGGGAAGGTTCATTAAGGAAGGTTCATTAAGGAAGGTTTATTAAGGAAGGTTCATTAAGGAAGGTTTGATTTTTTGTTTAAAAGCGGGTTCCCGGTCAAGTTCAGATGAATGTGTTTTCACAGGACTTAATATATATTTCAAAATCATGTCAACATCATCTAACATTGGGGTATCTAAAAGAAAATGACATAACATGCAACCCTTCGCTGCCCCTCTTCCTGTCCTTCCCCAACACAATGTAGCATTCATTTAGAAGTATATATTTCCTGCCTTTTTCCCTGCCTGGACCCAATCAAAGCCAAGCTGTTGCAGCATCAGCCAATCACAGCCCAGCTATTGCAGCATTAGCCAATCACAGCCGCTGTTGCAGCCAAAGCTAATCACAGTCAAACTGTTGCAGCATGAGCCAATCAAAAGGACACATCTTTGGCATTGACAACTGCTCCATCCAATCATGTTGCTGCAGGCTGTCCTTCCTGAAAGTCTCGTTTTGCATTCTGAGTTTGGACGTGGTGTGTGGCATCATACTAATCTGAAACTGCGTTGTGGCTTGTTTTGCTTCAGGATCCTAGATGAGGATCCTTCTATAGGGTGCCGTAGCAAATTTTCCCAGATTTTCCAGATATCCTGGGTTGGAGCATTCCAGGAGGGATGTTCTGCTTATTCCCTCCTGTTTCCGGGAATATTCCAAACTGGAATTTTCGGGAAAAGCCTGGGAATTTCAACAAAGCTACCAGAATTCTAAAACCCTAGACATCACCATTAGATTAAGACTTCTAACAGTCTAAACTTTTGTTTTTTACTCCCCCTCCTCCTACTCCTCTTCATCCTCCTCATCTTCATCTTCATGCAGCAGAGAGAGAAGGAAGTGATGTTGTCAACAGTGGATAGGGACAGTGTAGTGACCAAGGGCTCCCTCTACACCCGGCCGGCGGGCTGCGGAGAGGGGGGGAGGGAAAGCAGCTACATGCCCAAAGACCTGGATCATTCCCTGGACATCGCACGAGAAGAGGTGCCTATTCTACATCTGCACACTTACATCTGCACACTTCACACCTCCACATCTGCACACTTCACACCTCCACATCTGCACACTTCACACCTCCACATCTACACACTTCACACCTCCACATCTGCACACTTCACACCTCCACACCTCCACATCTACACACTTCACACCTCCACATCTGCACACTTCACACCTCCACATCTGCACACTTCACACCTCCACACCTCCACATCTACACACTTCACACCTCCACATCTACACACTTCACACCTCCACATCTGCACACTTCACACCTCCACATCTGCACACTTCACACCTCCACACCTCCACATCTACACACTTCACACCTCCACATCTACACACTTCACACCTCCACACCTCCACATCTACACACTTCACACCTCCACATCTGCACACTTCACACCTCCACATCTGCACACTTCACACCTCCACATCTACACACTTCACACCTCCACATCTACACACTTCACACCTCCACACCTCCACATCTACACACTTCACACCTCCACATCTGCCCACTTCACACCACCACATCTACACACTTCACACCTCCACACCTCCACATCTACACACTTCACACCTCCACATCTGCACACTTCACACCACCACATCTACACACTTCACACCACCACACCTCCACATCTATACACTTCACATCCCACACATCCTCAAGCTTATAGCCATAGTTTTCATTTGACTTTAATACTCTTTCGGGGGACGGGGAACACTTAATAAGGCAGTCAAATTCATACACAAGGGTTCAGAAGATTATTATATAAGAACACAGGATCCTTTTACATTGTTCCACTCAGTGTGCTGCTGGTAACAGAAGGACCCTCTGTATTTGTTTTCATGTTGTCTGCTCATCCTCCTCTTTCAGGTCCTGTCCAAGGAGAAGGAGGTGCAGGAGTGGCAGAGGAAGTACGAGGACAGTCGACAGGAAGTGCTGGAGATGAGGTGAGATGGTCGGCTGTCAGTCAGTAAGCTTGTTGTTCACGTTACCATGACGACAACCAGCTCCAGTCATTTCCGTCGCTATGACCACTGTCAATCTCTGATACAATAACCCATGGGGTAGCAGTTCTATATGGGTTGCAAAGGAAATCTCAAGAAAGATCTTAAAGTTATTTCTTTGTGTTTTTAAACTCCACCTGCCGACACCTAGTGATGTCTCCATCAGTTTCTCCAGCATAATGTCAACGTCTCTTAAAGACGACCACAGTTAGCATAGTGGTTGGAGCACGGGGCCCGTAACCAAAAGGTCCTTGGTTCGACTCTTGACATGTGTCACTCTGACCTTGAGCAAGATCCTTATACCCAGCTGCTCTCGTCAGTCTGCTGTCTTTTAAGAGTTTCTGGTCAAATGTGACTTCATCCACTTTGTTCATTTGACTGGGACGGTATAAACTAACAGGGTTAATTCTCATCTTCAGTGAATCTGCTCCTTCTCTCTTTATCTCTCTCTGTCCTCCGCTCTCTGGTTGGGATGGCCTCCATCTGGCTAGGAGAACCCAGTTAAGACCAGCTAGAGGGGCTTAACTCGTTAGGTTGATTGGCTTCTGGATAAGGAGGGTTAAGTAGCTAAGAGGGGAGGCACGGCTAATCCAAACGCTTACCTCTCTATCTGGGAACCCAAAACAGGCCCGGGTTGGGGTCATTCCATCTCCAGTCATGCTGCTTTTCAATAAGGAACACTTATGTGTCAAACCTTCGTCCCCCTTGTCATGTCCGTGAGTAGCAAGATTGAACTTGATTGTCAAGGAAACGTGACTGATATTGTGACACCTGCGTTGCATCACCTTTGGAAAATACCTGTCTTAGTGCTCACATTTGTCTTGAATATTTTGTTGTTCATTACTGAAAGAAATGGGACGGTATTTGATGTTTTAAAAACATCTTTGCCTTTTGGTGTTCACAGGGGGATCGTGGCCGAATATGAGAAGACAATTGCACAGATGATTGGTGAGTGTTTTTTTGTTTTCAACATGCAGAGGCAGTCTACTAACTCAACCTGTAATCCAACACATCTCAGGGGGTTGTCTCACACACAGATCACCCAAACATCTTTATTGGTTTCAGTTGTTATATCCAGCCACTGCATCAAACCCCCTACAGCTTTTTCAAATGATGTTATGCCTGCATACCCCAGCCTGACTTTTCCATTCCATTACAAATCCAAGATGTCCACTCTTTCTCCTGCTGCTCTCATCCCGGTCTGTCTTTCATTTCCCAACACTGCACACTGATCTTTACCACTCAGTGATTTCATCACTTGATTGTTCAGCGCCGTGTTTGGGGTCAGTCAATCCAGTTCATTCAAGTTATTTCATTTGACTGAATTGAGCCCCACTGTGCTGCACACTCTCCCCACTGGGCTGGTGACTGCAAACGAGTCGTTAGGACGTCCGCGGAACGCCAGGCGGTTGTGTGACGGCCCCGTGGACGTCCTGAGGTGTTGCCTGTTTGCTCTGTCACGTGTCAGGCTGACGTCCCAGCTTGACTTGTAACACAACCCCTTCTTTTCTGTTCTGCTTCCATCTGTGTCTGTTTGATAAACCCTCTCTAGCAGGCCTTCCAGGTGAGTATAGAGGAGTCTACCTCTGTGTCCTTTAGATCACAACCATCTGTCAAAGAAAGTTGAACTCTTCATCTAGCAGGGGTATCCATATTTCTGTATATACCCGTCTTTCATCTAGCAGGGGTATCCATATTTCTGTATATACCCGTCTTTCATCTAGCAGGGGTATCCATATTTCTGTATATACTCGTCTTTCATCTAGCAGGGGTATCCATATTTCTGTATATACCCGTCTTTCATCTAGCAGGGGTATCCATATTTCTGTATATACCCGTCTTTCATCTAGCAGGGGTATCCATATTTCTGTATATACTCGTCTTTCATCTAGCAGGGGTATCCATATTTCTGTATATACCCGTCTTTCATCTAGCAGGGGTATCCATATTTCTGTATATACCCGTCTTTCATCTAGCAGGGGTATCCATATTTCTGTATATACTCGTCTTTCATTTGCAGCACTTGTTTTATTTAACACTTTTTCCTTTTTGTGTTTCCATTCAACTGTGTTGAGTGTTTGCGAGACACAATACCAGATTACCATCATCCCATCTTTCACATTGATAGGATGTCGTTTATTTTTCTCAGTATTTTTACTATGGTAGAAAACAACACATTTGCCCATCACCTTAACTTTCCCACACTGCTACATCTCTTCCATTCTCTGAAGCAGTGGATGCTTGATGATGGCTATTCAGCAGGCAGCAATATTTTACAGTTAAACCTGCAAGCTCATATAGAGGCAAGAATAAGGTCAAAAGAAAATCCAAAGCACAAATGAACACATACAAGACGGCCCCTATCCTCAGTATATATACATTGCTCTGCCAGTCTCTTCGGTTGTGGTTCATTTTTTCCATCATCCAGTTGCATGCCTCAAACAGAAACACTGCTTTCTTCAGACAGTGCTAAAACATCCCTAATGCAGAGGTCATTGACCCTGCACGATCCAGTTGTATCAGTAGTGACTGTGTTTGTCTTCAGGTCATATCCATTCAAAGTCAACCAGGGAATGTGCTTCTGTGTCTGTATGTGTGTGGATGTAAGCCAGAATTGGTGTGCACGTAGGGATCAGTGTGTTTTTGAGTGTGTGTGTGTTTGTCTGCGTGCGTGCGTTTGTGTGTGAAGTATCAGGATGGAAATGTCTGTTAAAATCACCATGGGAGAACATCAGTTCCAGACATCAGCCTTTACCTCAGTACCAGGTCCACATCCTCATCCTCTGTCGTGTCCATTCTGTCTTCTCCCTACCCTATCTCCCCCCATCCTCTCTCTCTACACTATCTCTCCCCATCCTCTCTCTCTACCCTATCTCTCCCCATCCTCTCTCTCTACCCTATCTCTCCCCATCCTCTCTCTCTACCCTATCTCTCCCCATCCTCTCTCTCTACCCTATCTCTCCCCATCCTTTCTCTCTACACTATCTCTCCCCATCCTCTCTCTCTACCCTATCTCTCCCCATCCTCTCTCTCTACCCTATCTCTCCCCATCCTCTCTCCCTACCCTATCTCTCCCCATCCTCTCTCTCTACCCTATCTCTCCCCATCCTCTCTCTCTACACTATCTCTCCCCATCCTCTCTCTCTCTACCCTATCTCTCCCCATCCTCTCTCTCTACCCTATATCTCCCCATCCTCTCTCTCTACCCTATCTCTCCCCATCCTCTCTCTCTACCCTATCTCTCCCCATCCTCTCTCTCTACCCTATCTCTCCCCATCCTCTCTCTCTACCCTATCTCTCGCCATCCTCTCTCTCTACCCTATCTCTCCCCATTCTCTCTCTCTACCCTATCTCTCCCCATCCTCTCTCTCTACCCTATCTCTCCCCATCCTCTCTCTCTACCCTATCTCTCCCCATCCTCTCTCTCCATCTTCTGTCCTCTCACCACCCTCTCTCCATCCCCCCACCCCCACTCCCCCCTCTCTCACATTCCTCTGTTCTCTCTCCCCCTCTCTCTCTCCATCTTCTGTCGCTCCTCTCCTCCACCAGAAGACGAGCAGAAGGACAAGTCACTATCCCATCACACCATCCAGCAGCTGATTATAGAGAAGGACCAGGCGCTGTCAGACCTCAACTCTGTGGAGAAGAGCCTGGCCGAGCTGTTCAGACGATACGAGAAGCTTAAGGACGTCCTCGAAGGCTACCGCAAGGTGGGAAAACACACACTCAACAGCGCACAACCAGACGAGCACGCACACACACACACACACAAACGGACACTCACACACATACAGTGAGGGATTTCTTTTTTATCCCCTGCTGATTTTGTACGTTTGCCCCCTGACAAAGAAATGATCAGTCTATCATTTTAATGGTAGGTTTATTTGAACAGTGAGAGACAGAATAACAACAAAAACATCCAGAAAAACACGTCAACAATTGTATTAATTGATTTTCTTTCTAATGAGAGAAATAAGTATTCGACCCCTCTGCAAAACATGACTTAGTACTTGGTGGCAAAACCGTTGTGGGGAATCACAGAGGTCAGACGTTTCTTGTAGTTGGCCACCAGGTTTGCACACATCTCAGGAGGGATTTTGTCCCACTCCTCTTTGCAGATCTTCTCCAAGTCATTATGGTTTTGAGGCTGACATTTGGCAACTGAAACCTTCAGTTCCCTCCGCAAATTTTCTATGGGATTAAGGTATGGAGACTGGTTAGGCCACTCCAGGACTTTAAAGTGCTTCTTCTTGAGCCACTCCTTTGTTACCTTGGCTGTGTGTTTTGGGTCATTGTCATGCTGGAATACCCATCCACGACCCATTTTCAATGCCCTGACTAAGGGAAGGAGGTTCTCACCCAAGATTTGACGGTACATGGCCCCGCCCACCGTCCTTTTGATGCAGTGATGTTGTCCTGTCCCCTTAGCAGAAAAACACCCCCAAAGCATAATGTTTCCACCTCCATGTTTGACGGTGGGGATGGTGTTCTTGGGGTCATAGGCAGCAATCCTCCTCCTCCAAACACAGCGAGTTGAGTTGATGCCAAAGAGCTTGATTTTGGTCTCATCTGACCACAACACTTTCATCCAGTTCTCCTCTGAATCATTCAGATGTTCATTGGCAAACTTCAGACGGGCCTGTACATGTGCTTTCTTGAGCAGGGGGACCTTGCAGGCGCTGCAGGATTTCAGTCCATCACAGCGTAGTGTGTTACCAATTGTTTTTTGGTGACTATGGTCCCAGCTGCCTTGAGATCATTGACAAGATCCTCTTGTGTAGTTCTGGGCTGATTCCTCACCGTTCTCATGATCATTGTAACTCCACGAGGTGAAATCTTACATGGAGCCCAGGCAGAGGGAGATGGACAGTTCTTTTGTGTTTCTTCCGAATAATCGCACCAACTGTTGTCACTTTCTCACCAAGCTGCTTGTCGATGGTCTTGTAGCCCATTCCAGCCTTGTGTAGGTCTACAATCTGGTCCCTGACATTCTTGGACAGCTCTTAGGTCTTGGTCATGGTGGAGAGTTTGGAATCTGATTGATTGATTTGCTTTTGTGGACAGGTGTCTTTTATGCAGGTAATAAACTGAGATTAGTAGCACTCCATTTAAGAGTGTGCTCCTAATCTCAGCTTGTTACCTGTTTAAAAGACACCTGGAAGCCAGAAATCGTTCTGATTGAGAGGGGATCAAATGCTTATTACACTCATTAAAATGCAAATCAATTTACAAAAATCTTGACATGCGTTTTTCTGGATTTTTTTGTTTTTATTCTGTCTCTCATGGTTCAAATAAACCCACCATTAAAATTATAGACTGATAATTTCTTTGTCAGTGGGCAAACGCACAACATCAGCAGGGGATCAAATAATTGTTTTCCTTACTGTACAACCTCTTCATTTATTTGAGTTTATTTATTTGAGTGTATGATGACAGCCAGGTTGAAGAGGTGTTCTCAGTACCGGTACTGGGTCAGAGATACAGCCAGGTTGAAGAGGTGTTCTCAGTACCGGTACTGGGTCAGAGATACAGCCAGTTTGAAGAGGTGTTCTCAGTGCCGGTACTGGGTCAGAGACACAGCCAGGTTGAAGAGGTGTTCTCAGTACCGGTACTGGGTCAGAGATACAGCCAGGTTGAAGAGGTGTTCTCAGTACCGGTACTGGGTCAGAGACACAGCCAGGTTGAAGAGGTGTTCTCAGTACCGGTACTGGGTCAGAGATACAGCCAGGTTGAAGAGGTGTTCTCAGTACCGGTACTGGGTCAGAGATACAGCCAGGTTGAAGAAGCGTTCTCAGTACCGGTACTGGGTCAGAGATACAGCCAGGTTGAAGAAGCGTTCTCAGTACCGGTACTGGGTCAGAGATACAGCCAAGGTTTGGGTCAATACTATTTCAGATCAATTCTGTAAGTACTGTAAGTACTGATTAGTAAGTAAAATCACATTCATTTTTAATCATTTTTTAAAAGAGTTCGAAGGAGTTTAGATTTTCTGAATTGATGGAAATTGAACCAAACTCTAGTCAGAACCTTCATTTATTGAAACCCTTAATGACTGTCTCTGTTTTGTTGTTTTCCCCAGAATGAGGAGGTGCTGAAAAAGTGTGCTCAAGAGTATCTGTCCCGAGTCAGGAAGGAGGAACAGCGCTACCAGGCCCTGAAGATACATGCAGAGGAGAAACTAGACAAGTCCGTTCTGGTTCCTCTCACCAAATATCAGCTTGTTTGCAAATAATGAAAATGTATAAGAGTGTGTACACCTTCAAAACGGTTCAACACAATCTTCAAATGTAATAGAAAAACGAAGAACTGGTAACATTGAAAACCAACACCTGGATACATTTCTGCTTTTAAAATTAACATATCATACTACAGGAATAATAACAAAAAATTTAGTAAAAAAGACAATAGCATTTCAAAAAACTTTTATGAAATGTCTTGCATTTTTTGTTATCAGTCCTTGCATCCATAGATTTGTCTACACATTTTTAGAGTGGTTCAAATTTTCCATTGCCATCCCTCAGCTATTTACAGAAACAGTGGCGTGAGATACACTTTGTTATGGCTTCAACTGTTGATTCCCACTTCAATTTGTTTGATAATCACAAGGTCTGTAAATCAAATCTCACCAGAGAGATAACTACAGAGACATCCGTTAATATCATACTGTTACAACCCACAACACAAATCCACTTCCTGTTGGTGATATAGGTGGTCAGATTTACCACCTAGTCCACTTTATACAAAGTGATGGACGCAGTGGTTGGTGATTAGGTTTTACATTTGTTGAGAAGACTTTCCCTTTCAATTCTCCGGTTGACCCCATGATCCTCGACACCTCCAATGACACTTGTGACATTAACACCCCTCTGTCTGTGACTGTCAGGGCGAACGCTGACATTAACACCCCTCTGTCTGTGACTGTCAGGGCGAACGCTGACATTAACACCCCTCTGTCTGTGACTGTCAGGGCGAACGCTGACATTAACACCCCTCTGTCTGTGACTGTCAGGGCGAACGCTGACATTAACACCCCTCTGTCTGTGACTGTCAGGGCGAACGCTGACATTAACACCCCTCTGTCTGTGACTGTCAGGGCGAACGCTGACATCGCCCAGGTGAGGTTGAAGGCTCGTCAGGAGGCAGCGGCCTACCAGGCCAGCCTTAGAAAGGAGACCATGAAGGTGGACTCTCTGGAGAGGACGCTGGAGCAGAAGGTACATTGACTACTGACATTCATCTATTATCTGTGTCTGAGATGGGATTTGGACCGGGTCTCCTGGTAGCCCCCTGAGCTACATCTTAGACAAGATACAAATGTCCTTTTCAGGATAGAATAGATTCGGTTTGGAGAAATTCAGGTACATCACTTTTTAAAAGCCTGCAACTCGACATCCCTCTGTACATTATGTGATGGTTTTCACCCATGTCTCCAGCATGTGCAAAACAATGTTACCACACAGAGCTAAAATCTAAACGGAAGACTTCAGGCCAAAGACTGGATTCAAACCCTGGTCTGTTGTTTGCTGTTTTTTTTATAAGGGATTTACTTGAACCTGGTTTTTGCTTGTCTTCCATACAGAACAAAGAGATCGAGGAGCTGACCAAGATCTGTGACGAGCTGATCGCCAAGATGGGGAAGAGCTAGCAACAACACAACTAACACGCCCAGCCCTCGTCCTCGTAACTTGTCCTGAAGGAGAGGGAAAAGAGCAAAATAAATCTCCTGCTTCCACACTTCCCCCGACAGATTAATCGACGGACAGCGAATGCGTTTATAGCCTCTATGGATTTTACACACTACTGACTGACTTTGTCCATGCATCTACTAGCCACAGCGCCCACTAGAGTACTGGAGAATGCCTCATGATTAATGGCTTCGTGTGTCCCCCTGTACATTTTAATGTGTCGATTTGTACCGTGTTTCCTGTATCAGGGGTGAAAGGAGTTGTAGCAGATCTGTATTCCTTGGACAGAAGATAGTGTATGTATGTCTGCCACTGGTCATGTGCCAACATGTGTTGAAGACCACAAGAAAATGTTGGCGAGTGTCAGAGCGTGTGTGTGTGCGTGCGTGTTTGTGTGAGAGACAAGGCATGCAATGCCTTTGCCATGACCGAAAATGATAGGAAAGTCTGTTGTACGAGTGCTGCTGTGTCTTCACATCTTTACCCACGAGGGAATGAGCAACAGCTGAAAATAAAGAACAGGATATCTAAAATATATATATATAAATATATGAGCTTAGACTAAATCACTGAATTGTTCAGTTAATAAAGTATATACTTGATCACAGAGATAAATGCATGTGAAAGTGGCAAAATATTTTCTTTTTTGTAAATAGGAAAATGCTCTGTTGCCTACGATTAAGAAACAACCTGCATTTTTGATACAACATTCTGTCTGTTCAAACTGCTACCTTGGATCGTGTTTACCTTTTAGAGACTTTGTGCAGCGTATTTAGTGTCAAAGCTTTCCTGGGGAAAATAATTGTGAGGGGGATTTTATTTTTATGATTTTATTTTGATATTAATGATGATGAATAAGAATTGTTACAGTAATGATCCGTTGTTGGGACTGAGGGTTGTGTATTCAAATTATTTGTGATTGGTTGGTGTGTCACAGTCCTGCTACGGTTGATGTCTTCACAGTTTGGGAGCCATTTAAAAAGAGCTCTGCACAGCTACACGTCTGGGTTCACATAGTATTTGATGTCCTGAAATGCCTTGGGTCTTTGCTCTAGCCTGGCCCGGAGCACCGGATGGATAGAGACACACGTTCTATTGGTCCGTTAGGTCAGGCCAGGTGAACCAAGGGTGGATATAGTCTGTGAAAAGATTTTGAATAGTATCTGAACCCGGGTCTGCACATCTATACGGTACAGCGTGCAATAAAGTATGGCAATAAAAAAAGAGACGTGGCTTCTTTCGAACAACAAACACTTCCAAAGGGGCTATGTTTTGCTGCTGAGCAACACACAGAGACACACACACAAGTTCACTGATCTATCCTTGTGCAGACTAAGACTTGATTCCATATGTAATGATATTTTCCCCTAGCCACTAACCTTAACCTAATCTCAATAACCTTTATATTACCACTAAACCCTAAACCTAGGAATAATTCAAATTCTGTCACTAACCTCACTTGTAAAATAGAAGGATCCTTTTTCTCAAAGGTTATCTATCTACTTTTCATCCTTCAGAAATTATTCAGATCGCTTCACTTTCTCCACATGTCTTAATAGACATAATTTATGATTAATACATTTATTGCTGTTAATCTAACACAATAAACAATGACAAAGCGACAAACACATTTTAAGAAATGTGTACCAATTTCTTAAAATAATCAACTGAAATATCTCTTGTATTCAAAACTCCTATTCTGTACTTTGTAGAAGTGCCTTTGACAGGGATCAGAGCTTTAAGTCCTTTGGGTGAGCCTTGACCAGCTTTGAGTCCTTGGGTGAGCCTGGACCAGATTTGAGTCCTTTGGATGTGCCTCGACCAGCTTTGAGCGCTGTTAGATTCTGTCCATATTTGATCCATGTACAAAATTAATGCAACCGGAAGTCAGGGGAGAGACATCTTTATTCAGCATGAGTCTTTGATGTTGACCTTTCATTTTTCTCCTTTTTCCCTCCGATGATTACAAAGTGAACACAGCCTTTTATGCCCCAGCACATCCCCTCCAATATCTGTCTGTCTTCCAATCACATACAGTGTTGAGAACAAGTATTTGATACACTGCCGATTTTGCAGGTTTTCCTACTTACAAATCAGGTCTGTAATTTTATCATAGGTACACTTCAACTGTGAGAGAAGGAATCTAAAACAAAAATCCAGAAAATCACATTGTATGATTTTTAAATAATGATTTAGCATTTTATTGCATGAAAATAAGTATTTGATCACCTACCAACCAGTAAGAATTCCGGCTCTCACAGACCTGTTAGTTTTTCTTTAAGAATCCCTCCTCTTCTCCACTCATTACCTGTATTAACTGCACCTGTTTGAATTTGTTACCTGTATAAAAGACACCTGTCCACACACTCAATCAAATAGACTCCAACCTCTCCACAATGGCCAAGACCAGAGAGCTGTGTAAAGACATCAGTGATACATTTGTAGACCTGCACAAGGCTGGGGTGGGCTACAGGACAATAGGCAAGCCGCTAGGTGAGAAGGCAACCACTGTTGGCGCAATTATTAGAAAATGGAAGTTCAAGATGACGGTCAATCTCCCTCGGTCTGGGGCTCCATGCAAGATCTCACCTCGTGGGGCATCAATGATCATGAGGAAGGTGAGGGATCAGCCCAGAACTACACGGCAGGACCTGGTCAATGACCTGAAGAGAGCTGGGACCACAGTCTCAAATAAAACCATTAGTAACACATTACGCCGTCATGGATTAAAATCCTGCAGCGCACGCAAGGTCCCCCTGCTCAAGCCAGCGCAGGTCCAGGCCAGTCTGAAGTTCTTTTTGGTCTAAACTCCACTTGCTGTGTTTGTAGGAAGAAAAAGGATGAGTACAAACCCAAGAACACCATCCCAAACGTGAAGCATGGAGGTGGAAACATCATTCTTTGGGGATGCTTTTCTGCAAAGGGGACAGGATGACTGCACCGTATTGAGGGGAGGATGGATGAGGCCATGTATCATGAGATCTTGGCCAACAACCTCATTCCCTCAGTTAGAGCACTGAAGATGGGTCGTGGCTGGGTCTTCCAGCATGACAACAACCCGAAACACACAGCCCGGGCAACTAAGGAGTGGCTCCGTAAGAAGCATCTCAAGGTCCTGGAGTGGCCTAGCCAGTCTCCAGAACTGAACCCAATAGAAAATCTTTGGAGGGAGCTGAAAGTCCGTATTGCCCAGCGACAGCCCCTAAATCTGAAGGATCTGGAGAAGGTCTGAATGGAGGATGCTGCAGTGTGCGCAAACCTGGTCAAGAACTACAGGAAACGTATCATCTCTGTAATTGCAAACAAAGGTTTTTGTACTAAATATTAAGTTCTGCTTTTCTGATGTATCAAATACTTATGTCATGCAATAAAATGCAAATTAATTACTTAAAAATCATACAATGTGTATTTCTGGATTTTTGTTTTAGTTCCATCACTCACAGTTGAAGAGTACATATGATAAGAATTACAGAGTTCTACAGGCTTTGTAAATGGGAAAACCTGCAGAATCTGCAGTGTATCAAATACTTGTTCTCCCCACTGTACGTGTATTCTATATCCTAACCTTACCTGGCCTATAGTGTCCCATCTTAGGTTTCTTGGCACCACAGCTTATCAGGTTGTGTGGAGCCCCTCAGTAGTAGATACCAACTGCTTGCAATACCGTACCTCATATAGCACAAGATAACGAACCACTCATCTAACAAGAGAATAGAACTAAAATACATGCGTATCATCAGGTAAAGACGGGCTTCCTCACAATAGTATGTTCCAACCTATGGTCCATGGGTCTATTCATAGAGTCTATGACAGTCACATGGAAAACTCCTAGCAGGAGGTATGGACAGGATGTGTGGAACCCATCAGAAACGGGGCATCACATTTCCTACCTAGTGTTCTTTGTACAGAGATTGTTAATATTCTCGTACATTGTGTCAAGCTTAATTCAGTTACTTTTCATGCCCAATATCTATCAGCGCTTTGAGTGAGCCTCGACCAGCTTTGAGTACTTTGGGTGAGCCAATACCAGCCTCGAGTCCTTTGGGTGAGCCTCGACCAGCTTTGAGTACTTTGGGTGAGCCAATACCAGCCTCGAGTCCTTTGGGTGAGCCTCAATCAGCTTCAAGTCCTTTGAGTCGAGGCAATCCTTTGGGTATGCCTCCACCAGTTTTGCACACCTGGATTTAGGCATTTTCTCCCAAACGTCCTTGCAGATCCTCTCAAACTCTGTCAGATTGGAAGGAGTGTCTGTGAACTGCGCTCTTCATGTCCCAACACACCTAGTCCCAACACACCTAGTCCCACCACACCTAGTCCCAACACACCTAGTCCCTCCACACCTAGTCTCACTACACTTAGTCCCAACACACCTAGTCCCTCCACACCTAGTCTCACTACACCTGGTCCCAACACACCTAGTCACAACACACCTAGTCTCACCACACCTAGTCCCTCCACACCTAGTCTCACTACACCTAGTCCCACCACACCTAGTCCCAACACACCTAGTCTCACTACACCTAGTCTCACCACACCTAGTCCCTCCACACCTAGTCTCACTACACCTAGTCCCACCACACCTAGTCCCAACACACCTAGTCTCACTACACCTAGTCTCACTACACCTAGTCCCTCCACACCTAGTCTCACTACACCTGGTCCCAACACACCTAGTCCCAACACACCTAGTCTCACTACACCTAGTCCCACCACACCTAGTCCCTCCACACCTAGTCTCACTACACCTAGTCCCAACACACCTAGTCCCAACACACCTAGTCTCACTACACCTGGTCCCAACACACCTAGTCCCACCACACCTAGTCTCACTACACCTGGTCCCAACACACCTAGTTCCAACACACCTAGTCTCACTACACCTAGTCCCACCACACCTAGTCCCAACACACCTAGTCCCTCCACACCTAGTCTCACTACACCTGGTCCCAACACACCTAGTCCCAACACACCTAGTCTCACTACACCTAGTCCCACCACACCTAGTCCCTCCACACCTAGTCTCACTACACCTAGTCCCAACACACCTAGTCCCAACACACCTAGTCTCACTACACCTGGTCCCAACACACCTAGTCCCACCACACCTAGTCCCTCCACACCTAGTCTCACTACACCTGGTCCCAACACACCTAGTCCCTCCACACCTAGTCTCACTACACCTGGTCCCAACACACCTAGTCCCAACACACCTAGTCTCACTACACCTGGTCCCAACACACCTAGTTCCAACACACAATAGTCCCACCACACCTAGTGCCACCAAACCTAGTCCTAACACACCTAGTCCCACCATACCTAGTCCCACCAAGCCAAGTCCCACCACACAGTAGTCCCACCGCACCTAGTCCCAACACACCTAGTCTCACCACACAATAGTCCCACCATACCTAGCCCCACCAGGGCAGAGGTGGGGGGAGTTGGGTGGAGTCAGATCTGATTAAGATGTTGACAAAGTCAGATGACACCCACCACTTCCCCATGATTCCACTGAGTAGTTTGGTTGGAAAGAAGCACCTGGATGGTTAAGACAGACAGAGTTAGCCTAGCTGCTAACTGAGCAAGACGCCCTCAGTGGAGAAGTTACTGCTAACTGCTAATCTCCTGGTCCTTAGAGGCAGACCGGGGTATTTATTCCCTGCGAGCAGAAGACAGGATTAAGATCAGAAGGGTTTAGCAGCAAACAACCTGCACATCACTCCAGGGAAGGACCTCGAAGCACACAACCTGCTTTCTATTGTGAGATTGTTCCAGGGAAGGACCTCGAAGCAAACAACTTGCTTTCTATTGTGAGATTGTTCCAGGGAAGGACCTCGAAGCAAACAACTTGCTTTCTATTGTGAGATTGTTCCTGGGAAGGACCTCGAAGCAAACAACCTGCTTTCTATTGTGAGATTGTTCCAGGGAAGGACCTCAAAACAAACAACCTGCTTTCTATTGTGAAATTGTTCCAGGGAAGGACCTCAAAACAAACAACCTGCTTTCTATTGTGAGATTGTTCTAGGGAAGGACCTCGAAGAACCGATATCATCCGATATGACGGCTATCCTGAGCTACACGCTACTCCTAGTCTCCCTACTCTGCTTCACTCCATACAGTAAGATCTATTTTGCTGTACTTCGCTGCACAAGTGGATTTGTTTGTCTATCTATCTATCTATCTTATCTACCATCTTGCTACCACACTAACCTTTCCATCCATCCTGATATTCTATCTTACATCCATCCTGTTCTTGTTGCTATTCCATCCTGCATCTATCATGGTGTTCATGCTATGTAATTGTTCCCTTGTTTTCTTCTTTCTCTTCTTCTTGTGGAACCTCATCTCCATGCTCTCTTCCTTAAGTAAACTTCCAGAGACGTCCCTCCGTCTCTCTCTCTCTCTCATTGTCTTTTTTTCTATTCCACTATGTTTACAGAATTTTTTCAACCCCACCTTAAAATTAATCTTCACACTCTTTAAAACCTTATGAATGGATTAATTGGGTTTGAGGTAATGAACTAATTCAGATTATACGTGGCAGAAAGGGTTTTAGTCGATTACTGTCAAAAAAAAATTCTGGTTTACTTTATTTATTTGCTCTGAGCAATGTCTGTCGCTATTGATATACAATAAGCAACATGGACACATGCGCTCACACACCATCATATGATGGTGGTCACACTGACTGTCATCTAACTATCATGCTAATCTCCTAATGGGCCTGTGTGTGTGTGTGACAGGCTTTCAGAGGATTGGAGTCATCGATGATGCATGGCAGGGGGTCAGCATGTCAACACTTCTACCAGGAATTAGCGTTAGCAACTGTAAATCCGCTAACATGCTTGGGTGTTCAATTTGTAGAGCAGCACTAAGGTAGATGGGTAAATAATATAAGAGATGGAGACAGACTAAAAGGTTGTGTCAGAAACTGCATTTCTGCTCGTTGGTGACAGCTGTGGGATTTTAATCGCAGATAAATACTTTTAAAATATTTTAACATGCTAGAACATTTTGCATAAATTCTGCCTGTAGGTTTAAAAGTAATGCTAACAAGCATACACCATCATCCATTAATATGGTGTTACCATCAGTTACAGGGGACCTGGAAGACCATTATACCAATCAAAACACCAAAAAACAAGTAGACCATCTGAATCATCTGGGGGTCTGAGGAATGGTTAGAAAACCATTTGAATCATCTGGGGGTCTGAGGAGAGGTTAGAAACCATTTGAATCATCTGGGGGTCTGAGGAGAGGTTAGAAACCATTTGAATCATCTGGGGGTCTGAGGAGAGGTTAGAAACCATTTGAATCATCTAGGGGTCTGAGGAGAGGTTAGAAAACCATTTGAAACATCTGGGAGTCCAATGAAAGGCGCCATCATTGGTGACCATCATTGGTGACCATCATTGGTGACCATGTTCTCTATACCCAGTGGTCATAACACCTATCCAACCTTGGCATATGTATAACTAGTCTGAATACCAATCTCTCCCTCTTGTCTATGCTCCCTTTCTCTTCCCTTTCTGTCCTTCTCCCTTTCTCCCACATGTCGTCTCCTCCTCTCCCTCTCTCCTTTACAATGCTCTCCCTGTTTCCTCTTTCCATTTCTCTCTCCTTCTTTGTCTTCTCTCCCTCCCCCTTCTCATTCTTCCTCTCTCTCCCTCTCTCACTCCCTCCTTCTCTCTCCATCTTCTAACTCTCTCCCTCTCTCACTCCCTTCTTCTTCTCTCCATCTTCTAACACTCTCCCTCTCTCACTCCCTTCTTCTTCTCTCCATCTTCTAACACTCTCCTTCTCTCACTCCCTTCTTCTCTCCATCTTCTAACTCTCTCCCTCTCTCACTCCCTTCTTCTCTCCATCTTCTAACTCTCTCCCTCTCTCACTCCCTTCTTCTCTTTCCATCTTCTAACTCTCTCCCTCTGTCCAGATGAAGCTCTAAGGTGCTACACCTGCATGGGGTCTAATGATGAAGACTGCAACCGTCAGGGCTCAAAGACCTGTCCCAGTTACTCTGACGCCTGCGCTGTAGTCCGGGGACATGGAAGTGAGTTAAACAGTGAGTCTGCCTATTACACAACCTCTTTATGTGTATGTGTCAGTGTGTGGGTGTGTGTGTGTGTAGGGGTTTGTGTGTGTCGGGGGTTTGTGTCAATGTGCGCGTGTAAGAGTATGTGTGGATGTGTGTAGGGGTGTGAGCCTGTGTTCATGCGTGTCTTTTTGTCTGTGCTTGCATCTGTCTTTGTGTGTGTGTGTGTGTGTGTGTGTGTGTGTGTGGGGGGGGGGGGGGGGGCTGACAGGCTGCTCTGTCTGGACTCCCCTCTGGGACCCTGCAGGGTGTCAGGGTCTTCCCAAGGATTTACTGAGAGAAAAACAGAGAGACTTCCATTCAGATAAAGGCCTTAATTAGGTCAAACATCTGTTTGTTCTGAACTTTCCTTAAGTACTGTGTTCTTCAGAAATACATGCAATATTCTCATAATCAGGTAATAAGCATGAATCTAGAAATCACCAACCGGGTTGTTTGGAAAATGTGTGTATTTTGGGGAAAATTGACCAGAATACTTTAATGCTACATTTTAGATACTAGGATACACTGAAATATATTGGTCTGATACTTTGCACTAAGACATCATAGAGTTGCCATGCACCATCATGACAGCTGCGCCATGCAATTAATCACTGGTTCATTTAACTGGCTGTGTTTTAACCAAGGGTTTTACATGTCTCTGTCTCTTCTTCACCTCCCTCTCTATTTCTTCTTTTTCACTTTTCTCTCTTTAATTCCCTTCTTTCTTTCTCACCCTTTTTCTTTTGCTCTCTTTTACATGTCAATCTCCCTTTCTTCTCAATCACTTCCTGTCTCCCTTCCTTCTCAATCTCTTCCTGTCTCCCTTCCTTCTCAATCTCTTCCTGTCTCCCTTCCTTCTCAATCTCTTCCTGTCTCCCTTTCTTCTCAATCTCTTCCTGTCTCCCTTCCTTCTCAATCTCTTCCTGTCTCCCTTCCTTCTCAATCTCTTCCTGTCTCCCTTTCTTCTCAATCTCTTCCTGTCTCCCTTTCTTCTCAATCTCTTCCTGTCTCCCTTCCTTCTCAATCTCTTCCTGTCTCCCTTCCTTCTCAATCTCTTCCTGTCTCCCTTCCTTCTCAATCTCTTCCTGTCTCCCTTTCTTCTCAATCTTTCCTTATCTCTGTTATCACTCTATACCTGGTCTTTCTCTCTCTTCCCTTCTCTCTCTTACTACTCTCTCTCTCTCAGGCGGAGTGATGAAGTCCTGCTCTTACAAATCCTTCTGTAGCCAGGCCAACAGTCAGGGGTATCGGTCGCCAGGGGTCAGAGTTCACTGCTGTTTCTCTGATGACTGCAATGTGACAGGAAATGCACCTAAGCTGGGTGGAAGCCTCAGCTGTCTCCTGTTCTCTCTGCTCTTGCTCCTTCACTGGATCTCAGACTAAACCAGACTATATTACCCAACACAACCCAAACCAAGCCAAACCAGAAGCTAAAACCAAGCCAAACAAGAAATGAACACTACTTGCCCCCACCTATCAAACTACTCCCTGGGACATGCTTCTCATCCTGGTTCTATTCCAACCATGCTATCTCCCAACCACAAATACAGGCTATGCAAATGAACCCCTTCTTCTGCACGTTTTCCCAGGTTGGCGGGTCAATTAACTCTTTCAAGGTTGCCACAACAAGCTTCTGCATAAGTGCTCAGTATACAGTGTAATAAGATCTGTGACTAAAGGAGCTGTGAGTAAAGGAGCTGTGAGTAAAGGAGCTGTGAGTAAAAGTGGGACTGGTTCCAGATAGCACTCCGGCGATGATGGATGGGTTATAGTGAAATATGGAAATATACTGGTATTTCACTATTAATAAAATGAATTATTATGGATTATTTTGGATCTATGGGATTAATCCAAATTTAGCCTGGTTCCAGACCTGTTTGTGTTGTCTTGCCAACTCTCATGGCAGTGGTCACGAGTTGGTAAGACAATATTCTCTGAATTCCAGGGCAGCCACTGCACAAGGTTTGAAATTAACAACAGGGTGTGTCTTGGTAACTTCCAAAACCGGCTAGAAATATTTCCAAGGAGGGTCTTCTTTAACAAGAAAACTCCCAACAAATCAATAGTTTGCATTGGCGGGAATAATCTTTTGTCAGGAATGCTGTCTTGTAAGGAAGGTGGCTGTCCGCCCTTTCCTCTAGGCTGTACAGATGTTGTATATGTGTAGACGTGTAACCAGGAACATGGGGATGTTGTTGGAGGCAGTCTGTCTGTCTGCTGAGGCTTGAGGGAAAATATAGGAGGATTTTGTTTCATTTGAACTGAGCAAAGACAGTCAAATCAGGAAGTACGACTAAACACCAACTCAGCAATTCCATAATAACCATCTCTTTCGATGATTTCTCACTGATCTCACTGATTTCTGTAAAATACATCAATAAAAAAGAATCTTGAATTTAAATAACTTCTTTAGCTGAAGGACTTTAAATTGAACTCAACCCTGAAACATATCAAGGATCAAGGTACTAGAAAGAACCTACCTGACGCTTGGTAAATCTATAATCCATTTAGAAGATATGGCCAGGTGATTTAAACCGCCAAGCTAATCTAGATCAATGGAAGCCGTTTAATTTAAAGTATTACCTTCTTACTGGGGAACTGTTGCTGTGCATCAGGGTGGGAAAGGATTAATATAAGAGAGAGAAATAGACAGGGAAAGAAAGACACAGAGAAAAAGAAGGACAGAAATAATTAAGAGATAGAAGATGAGGGTAATAATGTGAGTAAAAGAACAGAAAAATACTGCCCACTTAGCAAGAGATGTTGAAAAGACGTTGAAGAGATGTCTTTCAAATTATCTTGCTCAGTGCGACAACAGAAGAGAGATGCCACACCATATGTTTAAAGGAATGAGAGACATAGACAGACAAACTGCACAGTAGTTTATCTTGTTCTGAATCAGCACTGATTGACTTTGGAACTAATGCTGAGCTTATCTTGCACAGCAGCTTATCTTGTGCACTAAAGTGGCTTTGGAACTCTAAGTGAACTATGTCCAATGTATGACTTCTTCAGTATAAGAAAGAGTTTGACCAGGTTTCTATAATGGAAGCAATGTTAGTGTTTCTATTCTGTTGGTGGCTTAAAAGAAGTCAGTGCCTCGGCCAATTCCCTGCGCAATGAGCCGCTGTAAACAAACAAAACAGCTATACTTGCAGAGTTTTTTTTTATTGATTTAGCTTTTCAGGATATTCTACATCCAAGTTTATATTGTCTGGAGGTTTCAAAGGAAACAGTAAGGTCTTGAAATATTTGGACACTGACACAATCTTCATAATTTTGGCTCTGTACGCCACCACAACGGATTTGAAATGAAACAACAGAGATTCAATTGAAGTACAGACTTTCAGCTTTAATTCAAGGGTTTGAACAAAAATATCTTATGAAACGTTTAGGAACTGCAACTATTTTCTTACACAGTCCCCTTATTTCAGGGGCTCAAATGTAAATTGGACAAATTAACACAAACATAAATAAAATATTAATTTGTAATACTTTGTGGAGAATCCTTTGCAGGCAATGACTGCTTGAAGTCTGGAACACATGGACATCGCCAAACGCTGGGTTTCCTCCTTTGTGATGGTTTGCCAGGCATTTACTTCAGCTGTCTTCAGTTGTTGTTTGTTTGTGGGTCTTTCTGCCTTAAGTTTTGTCTTATGCCAGTGAAATGCATGCTCGATTGGGTTAAAATCAGGTGATTGACTTGGCCATTGCAGAATATTCCACTTCTTTGCCTTAAACATTTCCTGGGGTTGCTTTCGCTGTATGTTTTGGGTCATTGTCCATCTGTAAAGTGAAGCACCGTCCAATCAACTTTGCTGGATTTGTCTGAATCTGACCAGACAATATATCCCTACACACTACCAAATTAATCTGGCTGCTTCTGTCTTCTGTCACATCATCAATAAACACTAGTGACCCAGTGCCATCGGAAGCCATGCATGCCCATACCATCACACTGCCTCCACCATGTTTTACAGATGATGTGGTAGGCTTCTGATCATGAGCCCTTCCAAGCCTTCTCCATACTTTTTTCTTCCAATCATTCGGGTACAGGTTGACATTTGTTTAATCTGTCCAAAGAATACTGTTCCAGAACTGGGCTGTTTTATTTAATGTTTTTTGTCAAAGTCTAATCTGGCCTTTCTATTCTTGAGATTTATGAATGGTTTGCACATTGTGGTGAACTCTCGTGAAGTCATCTCTTTATGGTAGACTTGGATAATGATATGCCTACCTCTTGGAGAGTGTTCTTCACTTGGGTGGATATTGTGAAGGTGTTTCTCTTTAGTTCACCAGTGCATTATTTTTTTCTCAGAATGTACCTAACTGTTGATTTGGCCACTCCTAATGTTCCTGCTATCTCTCTGATGGATTTTTCTTTAGGCAGCCTAAAGATGGCCTGTTTCACTTGCATTGAGAGCTCCTTGGGATCACAACAACAGCTTCCAAATGTGAATGCCACACCTGGAATAAACTCCAGACCACCTGCTTAATTGATAAAGAAATAACAAAGGAATAGCCCACACCTGTCCATGAAACAGCTTTTGAGTCAATTATCTAATTACATTTGGTCCTTTGAAAAAGAGGGGGCTACATATTAGAGTTGTATTTCCTAAATTTCCTCCAATTTTGATGTGAATAACCTCAAACTAAAGCTGAGAGACTGCACTTTAAGCACATATTCACTATAAGCACATACTATACTAACTGTAACTTTAATATATTTTGAGCCAAAATAACAAAACATGTGTCATATCCAATTATTTCCAGACCTAACTGTATAATACCTGCTTTCACTGTAGCTATTCAAAGGTTTTAAAATCCATCAGAAATTAACAGCAAAATCTGGAAGCATGAGTTATCAATTAACAACTGGAGTGTTTAGGCAGACACCCCATTTGCCAAAATGTTATAATGTCACAAAAAGTTAATTTTGACAAGACAACACACATCAGTTCCAGGCTTTAATCAGACATCTGTAGACCACCATCGCTTTAACACTCAGTTTAAACAGACAACAAGGACAACCAATGAAGAATTAAGAACTATGAACTTCTTACTGTTATTTGGAATTTACTGTGTATTTGTTTGCTCAGTCAAATATTGAACATGTAAATGTTCAGGATACAATGTAAACCAGGGACCACATTATTTCCAACATTGCTCTCTGTAGACACCTGTAAATACCTTCAATAAAATAGTTTGTTTTTCCATTGTGGGTTTTTGTTTTCAGTAAAATACTTTAGTAAATGCTTTTGTATTTTTATGTACCTTTATTTAAACAGGCAAGTTATTAAGACAATATATTTTTTACAGGAATGGCTTGTAAACAGTACACATTGAACTACAATCGATAGCTTGAACTTATTTAAGAAAATTATATTTTGCTAATACAGTAACGTTTTAGGATAGTGGGAACTACTGCGAGGACACCAGCAGAACAAGTAAGTCTTTAATGTTCCAAACAAAGATCCTCCGACAGAGGTACAAATATCGAAGCACTGACAACAGTAACGAAAGCGCCCTTAGCCTAGAGCAAAAACCCTGTTACCTCAAACATGAATGAAAATGGCAAACTGACAGCCAAAACCGGCATATAGAAAACAACAAATGAAAACCACAATCCCTGCTGATAGTGATGTTACAGATGAGACCAAAGCTCTGAAGCGTGTACCTAGGGCAATTTCCAGCGAGGCCTTGTGCCGAGGCATGTATTGTTTTCAGAGAATAATGCCTACATCATCGATGACAAACGAGACCTGGATTTCTGTAGGACCACATGATTAGCTTGTTTTACATTTCGATTGTAGTAGTACGTTGTCAATTCGTGCTGTTAAGACTTTGATGCCCTTCGCAATAACATCGTAATGTGAGATTGGTGAAAGCAGTTTGCAGTAGGCTGACATGTTAATAACGTATTTGAGAAATATGTTGTCTGGGCGTGGGTGTAGGCTACTAGACCAAAACTGGTCACAGCGCGTGCATTTTGAATAGTTCACTACTTTAATAACAGGCGTGCAGATGGAAATCTGACTAATCTAATTTTCAGAGGGGGTACAGGACTTCAAAAGGATTAGGAACACCATGGTGATGGCTAATACATTAATGTTTCTGCGACAAGTGGCACATGATCTATAATGATTTGGATGCTCGGAATTATTTATACCAGCAGGTGTCCCTAGCATACAGTGTTAAACGAGGCCTCGAGTAATTCAGATTTTTTCCGAAGCAATATTCTGGAAAGCCTCATCGTTTCAACGAGTCCTCGTTTTAACATCACTACCCACTGACTCAACATACAACCTACATGCACAACCTAGAGCAGGAACCTTGTTACCTCAAACATGAATGAATCAACGGCAACCTGACAGACACACACTGGTTTAAATCCCTCTCTAAACACTAATGAGAAACAGGTGAGAAGTGATGCACGGCTCATGGCTAAAAGGAGGGTGGCGCCGAACACTCCATGGAGGAGGGGGGTGAATCCAGCTGCAATGTGACAAATACCGTGTGCCTTGTAAATGAACACTTGTCGCTCTGGTCTTGTTGTCTGAAGTATTGTATGTGATGAATGTCAAAGTCTACAAAACTGGATATACCGGTAGCAGGTTTTATTTTCAATACCTTTCATTTTTTCTTCTTGTTGATGGGAGTTGATAATAAATATTATTTCACCAAACAACCATTGATAGATACCATTGCCTCTGTAGTGTAATAAG
Organism: Esox lucius; assembly: GCF_011004845.1. Classification (NCBI taxonomy): domain Eukaryota; kingdom Metazoa; phylum Chordata; class Actinopteri; order Esociformes; family Esocidae; genus Esox; species Esox lucius. Next base: position 2,977,399 of record NC_047573.1, read on the forward strand.
AAGTGCCTTTTGAGGAAATGTGGAGGTGTATTCAACGAAGAGGAGCGTCTGGCCCCACCAAGTCTCCAACACACCCTTGGTGATGTTAATCAGTGTCCTGGGTAACATTCGCTTCTCTGAAGATCTGGAACACCAGGTGTGGGCCATCAGCCCCACCCTCCTGAGCTCACCTGGAGAGGTGTAAAACTCTGAGCAAACTGGAATGTAACTAAATGCATGATATTGTGGACATTTATCTGCAGTGTCTGGATTTCCCTGGTTCCCCTTAAAGGGCTGAATATATCTGATTGGCTTTATTGTACTGTACAGGTTATGAATCAAACTTTACGAGAACAGAAATGTTTCCCCTTGTTGCACGTCGTACAACAACTGGCGGACACTGTTATTTCTTATATGCTTGTTCTGTAAAGCACTTTGGTCTGTCTAGCGGCTGTTTAAATGTGCTATATAAATAAATGAACTTGAACTTGTTAATGATAATGCTATTGATTATTTGGGGGAGTGTTTTAGATATGTCTGATTTCAGGATAAATATCCATGTCTCCAAAAAGTTATGGGAAATGGTCATTGTGAAAGAGACCTCCTGACATGTTGTGTTGTAGTCATATTTAGACTAGGTTGGTCCCAAGGACACATGCCATTGTGGGTATCCCTGAGTTCTGGGTCTAGGTTGGTCCCAAGGACACATGCCATTGTGGGTATTCCTGAGTTCTGGGTCTAGGTTGGTCCCAGGGACACATGCCATTGTGGGTATTCCTGAGTTCTGGGTCTAGGTTGGTCCCAAGGACACATGCCATTGTGGGTATTCCTGAGTTCTGGGTCTAGGTTGGTCCCAGGGACACATGCCATTGTGGGTATCCCTGAGTTCTGGGTCTAGGTTGGTCCCAAGGACACATGCCATTGTGGGTATTCCTGAGTTCTGGGTCTAGGTTGGTCCCAGGGACACATGCCATTGTGGGTATTCCTGAGTTCTGGGTCTAGGTTGGTCCCAGGGACACATGCCATTGTGGGTATTCCTGAGTTCTGGGTCTAGGTTGGTCCCAGGGACACATGCCTTTGTCCCAGGGACCAACCTCCACCTGTACTCATTAACATCATTTAAAATTGATGGTGACTGTTGTCATGTTGAAAAAAGCTCCTGGTATGTTAATGTCTGATATTACTTAGATAAGGCCATGCAAAGTAGTGGACAATGTCTATTCAAATCGATAAAATAACAAACTGGTGATTTGCAAGAAAGCATAATTACTCAAAGAGTCGTCGGCAAGAATGGGACTGACAGTGACATCCTATTTAAAAGTATTTACTTATATTATATTACACATGCAACTGAAATTGCCTCACTCGTCTTACTTGCCACGCAAACTGGTTACACAGCTCATAGGCAAGTTTTTTATGAAAAACCTTTATTGTTTATTTGTTTTGTTTATAGACAAGTAGAAAAGAAGTATTATTTCAGCAGACAAACACAGAGTGATGTCATGCACAAGTTGGTACTCTGATGGTCGTGGCAATCATACCTAACATCTTTATTCCAATTATGATTGTAGTTTAAAGCATGTCATTGCTGGAATCATTGCTGTCACTTTAGATGAAAGCTTGAGCTACGTAAAGTGGGTTTACTACTTAGTGTATCCCTCAACGTTGACCAGTATAGGACTATTCAAAGGAACAATGCCTATTCAGATCATTTAAAAAAATTAAATTTGCAAGCATGCATTATGAATTAATTTTTTATTATTATAATAGGGTAAACAGACTGAGACCTGGAACTCTTTCACGGCTGTGCCCTGTGTAAACACGTTTACATAAACAGTTGATAATATTTATAAAGACAACATTTCAAAACATACAAAGAAGCAATCACAGACAACATCACATTGATCCTCTATGATATTTATAAAATGGACAAGGGCCACCAGTGTTTAACTTAAGTTGGATCTGCAGTTTGTTCCATAAATAAGGTGTATCGGAACTGATGCCAGTCCTACCCAACTCTGTGGACACCACTGGAGTCTAATGAAATCCATGTTTGTGATCTGGTTTTGAAATTAAAATCTCTAGTGGAAATTAATAAAGAAATATATGGTGGTAGTTTTAAAAGAAGTGCTTAATAAATGAACAAGAGAGCATGTAGCATATAGATAATATCACCATAATCTAAAATATGCATCAAATTTGCCTGCTCAATAAGTCTTCTATTTACAGAGGACAGACAAATCCTGTTCTATAAAGGATCCCTACCTTGAATTTGAAAATGTTTCCCAATTCAGTAACATGTTTTTGAAAATAATTATCTAACTACACAAGTATTTATAAGTAAAAACTATTTGACAGCAAGAAATTTGAGGCCTACAGGAATAGATTTACTTTACTATGTATACTGATTTATTACATTATTCAGGTGGGCTTGATTTTCATGGCATTGGCAACCTACGAATATAAGATCTGCAGCTACAAGCTTGAACAAATAAAAATGCACTAGGCCATTCGATTAGAGGACAAAATTCTGGGGGCTAAACAGAGGGAATATACTGGGGGCTATACAGAGGGAATATACTGGGGGCTATACAGAGGGAGTATACTGGGGGCTATACAGAGGGAATATACTGGGGGCTATACAGAGGGAATATACTGGGGGCTATACAGAGGGAATATACTGGGGGCTATACAGAGGGAATATACTGGGGGCTATACAGAGGGAATATACTGGGGGCTATACTGAGGGAATATACTGGGGGCTATACAGAGGGAATATACTGGGGGCTATACAGAGGGAATATACTGGGGGCTATACAGAGGGAGTATACTGGGGGCTATACAGAGGGAGTATACTGGGGGCTATACAGAGGGAGTATACTGGGGGCTATACAGAGGGAGTATACTGGGGGCTATACAGAGGGAGTATACTGGGGGCTATACAGAGGGAGTATACTGGGGGCTATACAGAGGGAGTATACTGGGGGCTATACAGAGGGAATATACTGGGGGCTATACAGAGGGAATATACTGGGGGCTATACTGAGGGAATATACTGGGGGCTATACAGAGGGAGTATACTGGGGGCTATACAGAGGGAATATACTGGGGGCTATACAGAGGGAATATACTGGGGGCTATACAGAGGGAGTATACTGGGGGCTATACAGAGGGAATATACTGGGGGCTATACAGAGGGAGTATACTGGGGGCTATACAGAGGGAATATACTGGGGGCTATACAGAGGGAGTATACTGGGGGCTATACAGAGGGAATATACTGGGGGCTATACAGAGGGAGTATACTGGGGGCTATACAGAGGGAATATACTGGGGGCTATACAGAGGGAATATACTGGGGGCTATACAGAGGAAATATACTGGGGGCTATACAGAGGGGGTATACTGGGGGCTATACAGAGGGAATATATTGGGGGCTATACTGAGGGAATATACTGGGGCTACAATATTTCAAATTCAGTTGATTTTCAGGAATTCTGGGTGCTGGTCTGTACTCAGCAGCGCTACGCAGGAGCTTGGTCTTTCCTGGTGAACAGGAGGATACAGGGTATTTTCCTAGTCCTGTGCAGATACAAGAAAGGCTTAACCAGGCCACATGCCATGGCAAAGGAGTAAGCGACAGACATCGGCAGGTTAATGTCAATGTAATCTCCAAGAGGCACTATCATACCAATCGGTAGATATGTCATCACAATGGTTGTCATGGTAATCACGATAATATTGAACGCCTTTCTTTTCATAGGATTGTTGGTCCCATCCCTCCCCCTCTCCTCCCCGTTCCCTCCCACCCCTCCTGCCCCCGGCCCGGGACGTTTCAGAGCCCAGAGAACGGAAAGACAAACGAACAACATCAGCGTAAAATAAATCAAAGACTGGCCCATTAGATAGTAGAAGAAAACACGGCTCCAGATGTCTACAGTCATGCACACGAAGCAGGATCCGAGGCCGACCACCCAGACGACGCCGCAACACATCGCCCGGTACCTCAGGGGTTTGAATCGGAGGAAGAGCATCGGGTGGACCACCGCCAGGTAGCACTCGACACCAATACAACAGTAGAGCAGGGCCCGGACGGTCACAAACAGACCCATAAAAAAAGAAATGGCAGTATCAATAGGCTTGATGGGAATGAAGGTGTAGGCGATACCAAGGATGTCTGAGCTGAGACAGTAAACAGTGTCAGACAGGCTCAGATTCAGGTAAAATAAATCTTTGGCGATTGTCCCAGCCCCTCCGGTCACAATCAGCCACAGGACGTAAACATTGGTGGGAAGACTGAGGAGGATGTTTAGGATGTGGGCAGTAGTTAACACGTACAAACAGGTCATTTTGGAGTCAGACGGATTAGAACTGGGGATTGAAGTATTGCCTGTAAATTTGTTCATCTTGCAGGTCAGTGATCAGTATGGTGACAGGCCAAAAAACATCTGCTATCTGTTGGAGTAGAAATGGTTACAGGTCAGTTGGTTACTTGTATACACATTGTGCACATAGAATTATCACTCCTTTTTGTAGCAGCCAATGTTTAAGTAAAATATGAACATATTAGGTATTAACATTCTCTCTTTCACATAATTGAAACATAAAGTAAATCAGGATTTTGGAATTAAAACTCCCCTTGAAATGACAGTCCAACTTGAACAAGATGCTTTCCCACTGGTGAAGTAACACAATCCATACAACCTTTACAGCATATAGAACATAAAATGCCATGTCACAAGTAATAACAGCTGACATAACTTGCCGTAACCTGTCACAATTTGGTAAGTATACTGCCACGATAGATATGTGGACTGATCGTGACCTGTATTGTAATTTTATGGATTGTTATGTCTGATACGTAAATGTCATAACCCACTAAACCTACTGTCCCAAGTCATCTCTAAACAGTATGATCATTTAGGATATAAAATATTGTTTACATATTAACTGAGAACACATTAATGTCACCATGTAACCAACAGAATGCCACTGATGTCACCACCTAACCAACAGAATGCCACTGATGTCACCATGTAACCAAAATACAAAGTACGACCTGTACTTACAATTAACAATAAGACACTACTTTATTGTAAATATCTTACACAAGATGTCATACATACATGGAATAATATATTATTCATCAGTCAGAGCTAGGAAATCTGCTCCTGCTTTCACCCCTGCAGACATCTGCAGCAGAGTGTCTTGGTACATTGATATTAGAAGTCAGAGACTAGACATCATAGGCTAGATGCTGCCTCTCAATACCCCTCTATTTGCCTATGAATAAACCCAATCCCTATAGAGGTTATACCATTACAATGTGGGATTCAATCAAAAAACACCTGAATCCTGACCTACTGTACATTAGGATCCCTGCCACACTGTTACGTGAAAGAGCTTACGCTTGTAGTGTTAATATTTCCACCATCACCATCAACATGCGTTTATTGGAATTTCCAGCAAAAGTTAGTTTTCTCACTAAATAGAAACCTTGTCATACCTGATATAACAGAGGGATTCTCTCTTCTCTACTGGGTCGTTCTGCAGAACAGCCACACATCTGGTGTTCTACCCACCTGACTGCTCACCTGACTGCTCACCTGGCTGCTCTCCTGTGTTTATTTAATGTTCAGTGTCATTCAGTGTCCCAAAATGTACCCGCACCTTACATAGTGACCTACGCGGGTCCTTTTGAGCCTAGAATGCAAATATATCATATGAGATGTTGTCACGCTTTGGCATGGAGGCAGGACACAGATGCAGAGGTTTTTAAGGAAAAATGTGGTTTTAATATATGAAAGCACACACACAATCAAAATGAGCAACAAAAAACACTGGGGCAGGAGGAATTTAAAGAGGGACACGACGAGGGGTCAAACAAGACACAGGTGGAAACAATAATACAATAGGACAAGCTACGTTTGAAATCCAACAGAATAGGCCACGTTCACAAACAAAAGTAAAAACTAAACCGAACAAAAACAGAACCTAACAGATGTGTTGCGCCCTGAATGTAGTTATTAGCATTATTACTGTGGTATTTTTCCATCTTTAATAACTCTGCTTCTGTTTTCATATGGTGAACATTTAAACTCTTAGTATAACACTATGAACTGATAACTGGCAACATGTTTTACAGTGCCTTCCGAAAGTCATCAGAATCATATTACTACTCTACATTTTGTTTTGTTTATTTTTATATAATGATATAAATATTTAATGAAAGTAAGTATTCAGATCCTTTGTTCAGTACTTTGTAGAAGTGCATTTGACAGAAATCACAGCTTTGAGTCTTCTTGGTGTATGCCTCGACCAGCTTGGAGTCTTTTTGGGTTATGCCTCGACCAGCTTTGCACACCTGTATTTGGACCAGTTCTGCCTCTTCCATGTAAATCCTTTTAATCTCTGTCAGATTGGATGGGGAGTGTTGGTGAACTGTGGAGGTATCTCTGTTGATGTTTAATGTGGTTCAAGTCCAGGCTTTGGCTGGGCCACTCAAGGACATCCACAGACTGGTCCCAAAGCCACTCCAGCGTTGTCTTGACTGTGTGCTTCAGGTCAATGTTGGGCTGAAATATTAATCTTTGCCTCAGTCTGAGGTCCTCTGTGCTCGGTACCATTGTTCACCGCCAACACTATACATGGAAAATAATCAAATCAAATCAATAATAAGAAAATAGTCTGACTGATATAAAGTTAAATTCTGGGTAGACATTTAGCTGACACATTTAAAGAATACCAAAACTATGGGAATCACTGCATGGTGAAAAGCTTTGTATTGAACGCTTTGTTGCATTTCCCAACATAAAGCCGGCGCACGTGCACAGCAGGGATGGCGCTCATTCCTCTGGAGGTGTGGACATCACCTCATGCATTTCTGATGGTTTTTATTTTGCTGCAGCGTGGAAGAGGAGAGAGTAAGAGAAGTACGTAGGTGGTACTCAACGTTGTCCTAGGTGATCACTGCTCCTGGTCCGGGACCTCCTCTGGCATGCCAGAATTGGTGAGTTCTCCTTGTGACATGCAAAATGTATGTGCAAGCCTGATTGCATGAGAAATGTTGTTATTCAAATCCATACAAAGTAGCAGATCACCCAGCCATTTTGAGCAGCGTTGTAGAGGACATATCGTTTTATGAAAATAGATACCAACGTATTACATTGTTTGTCATCTTGCTTTATGTATTAATTGCATTATGAACACTAATAAGCTTCTATAAGAATTGTATTCTGTTTATTGATTATAAACCTGCTAAACCCCAGTGTAATAAATAAACTGTTTTAGACAATTAGATTGTTCACTAATGACAGGATAGATAAGGACCTTGGTCAGCAATCCCTCTTCTTAAATGTGATTCTGGCCACAACAGATGGCGCCTGGCCTTAACCTGTCTTATCTATGGCCCAGCTACAGACGGCTCTGAGGTGAAGTTGGTTGTGTCTCAACGGGTCCTTCCACTTGGAGCAGAACAGTAGGAAGTGGTAGCTCAGATCAGGTCTGTTAACTTTGACCTGGAACTATGGTTGCCATGACCATGTACAAAAAGGTGAAAGCAACTATGTAATCTCACAACAACCCATGGGACTTTGATAAGGACTTGTTCCCGTGTGTTGAATACAACTGAAATAATCAACTGTTATTAGAGTTTTAAGAGTTTCTTCAGACTTCCTTTTTTTCTTGGTGTTTTCCCCTGAAAAGGTGAGCAGAGCTGGCCTAGAAGAGCGATTGTCTCTAACTGACTGAGTGACTGACTACCCCTTGTTAAATAGCGTGGTGGTTAGAGACGAGGGCTCCAGAACAACGTCCCTCGCTTGCCTCCCGTAACAGACGAAACGCATTATGCCTGAGGTTCAGAATAGACAAAAACTTCGCTGCTTACACGATTCTCAGGTCTTTTCACTTGACAAAAGTCAGTTATCGTCACCTATATTGATACATACCCAATGTCATTCACGAATGGCTAATTAGCTGTTAAAACGGCCAGTGGTAAAAGAGTATTTGTTCAGAATAGACCTTCCTTAGCTACGGGAAGCCTAAAATGAACATTTTTACTGTAGTGATGGCCAAACGAGATTTCAATAGCGTTATTTTAGCAGCAGGACATTATGCTGGCAGCACTCAGATTTTCCTTATCATAATAAAAGCCATAATTGAAATGTATAAGGCCATATAGTTAACAATCTAGTATGTAAAAAAAACAACAGACAAGAATAACATTGGAACGGACATTAAACATAAAATGACAGACTAGATTGACAGACTAGATTGTTAAGTATATCGCCTTATATAGTTCAATGGTGGCTTTTATTTTGAAAAAGAATATCTGAGTTAGCGCTACTAGCATAATATCCCGCTGCTAGAAGAACGGCCATCACTAGTTTACTGTTATATTTTGACTATTTCTGGTGTATTTTCGAATTATATTTTAGGATTTCTTCAGGATAGTCAAACACTTCACTGACTACACGATTCTCTCGTCTTTTCACTTGACGTAAAAGTCTGTTATCATCACCTATATTGATACAGTAGTTATTGCATCAATGTCATTATCGAATGGCTAATAAGCTGTTAAAACGGTCAGTGGCAAAAGCCATACTGTTAGTAGATGCTATTTGTTGTGGAGGTAAAATTAATAAGAAACGTTACTCAGTTTAACACGGTGGTTAATGGTGTCTAACGAAATATTCAAACTTGACGTGATGTTAATGCAGCCATAACAATATTATATAATGTCAATATGCTATTTTAACCCCTGGCAAATGGTCAGCTCTGTGGAGTAGTGGTTAAAGACACAACCTTTCACGTGGGCGACCTGGGTTTAAATCTCTTGAGGGCAGACACAAGCAATGCTTAATATAGCAGGCCGGCTGAACTAGGCTTGCCTGGTTTCTAGTTTACAGAGTAGATTGTTCACTATATTGCCTAATACATTTCATTTATGGCTTTTATAGTGATAATGAAAATCTGAGTGCTGCCAGCATTATATCCTGCTGCTAAAATAATGCTGATGAAAGCCTCGTTTGGCCATCACTACCTACACCTCAAGCTCAACCTTGAGGTCAACCTCCGGAAAGGCTTGTCTGCTCCAAGACCTTGCCATCACTGCGGACAACATCATGGTGCTCCCCGCGCAAAGACCCTAGGCGTAGTCCTGCCTCCACAACATACGATCGGCCTCGGCAAACATCCAGGCAGGTGACTTGCTCCCTGGTTGTGCCATGAATCCTCTGCAACTTAGACACGACCATGGCGTTTCTCTACGGAGAATTGTGGGTAACTGCCCCTCTTTATTTACAGCCCATGTTCAAACCCTCCTTCAATCCGGAGCTCTTTGTTCGGTTTGTACGTAGTTCAACATAAACTTTCTGTCGATTTGCATAACACTGCAAACACTGGATGTCTATGACATTGTTTTTCTATGTCTGTTTTATTTTATGTAGACATTTATTCGTTTTGTATTCATGCATTTGTTGCTTGGCAATGCTTTTGTGTCTATTCACTTCTGCCTTTTCTTCATGTCAGTCAGATAATATATTGCAATACAGTCAGTCACCACTGGGTGGAGGTATAGGAACATGTTTGACCTTCACAATCGCCACTATTGGAAAATGCACTGTAATTGCACTGATGTATGCATTGTTTTGGATTGTAACAAGAAAGATTCTTATCTGTGTCCTTGTGTTGATCAGTTGGTATGACATAATGCTTGCAATTCCAGAGTTGTCGGTTTCACTCCCACAATGGACCAGTATGAGAACATATAAAAATATGAGACTTACTACTGTGGCTCGTTCTGGATCTGAAGACAGGGTTCTTCATAACAAACTCTGGATCTAAACATTTTCCTTTTTATGTAAAAATTACTTTTACATATCTTCTGGAAACCCTCCAACAGCACAAACCTAAAACACCCCTCCCCTTCAGCCAGCCCCTCCCCCTTCACCCAGTCAGCCTAAAACACCCCTCCCCTTCAGCCAGCCCCTCCCCCTTCACCCAGTCAGCCTAAACACCCCTCCCCTTCAGCCAGCCCCTCCCCCTTCACCCAGTCAGCCTAAAACACCCCTCCCCTTCAGCCAGCCCCTCCCCCTTCAGCCAGTCTGCCTAAAACATCCCTCCCCTTCAGCCAGACCCTCCCCCTTCACCCAGTCAGCCTAAAACACCCCTCCCCTTCAGCCAGCCCCTCCCCCTTCAGCCAGCCCCTCCCCCTTCAGCCAGCCCCTCCCCCTTCACCCAGTCAGCTTAAAACACCCCTCCCCTTCAGCCAGACCCTCCCCCTTCACCCAGTCAGCCTAAAACACCCCTCCCCTTCAGCCAGACCCTCCCCCTTCACCCAGTCAGCCTAAAACACCCCTCCCCTTCAGCCAGACCCTCCCCCTTCAGCCTAACAGACCACTCCCCTTCAGCCATGCACACTCAGTGCCGACTCCATTCCTCCAAACCTCAATTCACATCCTAATTAAGGTTAAAGAAAGCTTTGCTAACAGAGCTGATGGGTTTTGACACAGGGCCAGTCAGGTCCAGTCAGGGCCAGCGTGGAAGCTGTCTATGGACCGGAGCGGCTGAGCAGTGGCCCGAGTCGCACACAGACACACACACAAACACACACACAGGAGCAGGCCCCACAGGGAAGGACCTCTGGATCCTCACAGTCTGGGGTCAGTGTCCATCCTGCTCCGGGGCAGCCCGTTCACACCCTCACACCTGCCAATCAGGAGAGGATTCTTGCAGGGTCGGAGGGCAGGGGAATGAAGAATGGAAAGTGTACAGTTTAATAGAGAGATGAAACAGTCAAAGAACATGCTGACAAAAGAGAGAAGACGAATTATTGACAATAGAGGTTAGAATGTAAAATATGTACTGTAGACCAGTGTCTCTCAACCCTGCATGTTTCAGATCTCTCCCTGCCCTCACATACCTGATGTAGCTTATGAAGGACTGGATAATGAGCTGATCATTTGAATCAGGTGTGACAGGGCAGGGAGAGATCTAAAACATGCAGAGCAATATAAAAGTAAATCAATAAAAAGTAAATCAATGAGCAATATAAAAAATAATTGATTGATTGAACACCCATCATTTCCTCAATCGGAAAAGGGTGGCTTGCCCACTTCAGGTTGGTGGAGAGTTCCTGCCTCAAGTGGAGGAGTTTAAGTATCTAGGGGTCTTGTTTATGAGTGAGGGAAGGATGGAACGGGAGATTGACAGACGGATCGGTGCAGCTTCTGCAGTAATGCGGTCAATGTATCGGTCTGTCGTGGTGAAGAAAGAGCTGAGCCGCAAGGCGAAGCTCTCGATTTACCAGTCAATCTACGTTCCTACTCTCACCTATGGTCATGTGCTTTGGGTCATGATCGAAAGGACAAGATCCCGGATACAGGCGGCCGAAATGAGCTTTCTCCGCAGGGTGGCTGGGCGATCCCTTAGAGATAGGGTGAGAAGCTTGGTCACCCGGGAGGAGCTCAGAGTAGAGCCGCTGCTCCTCCGCTGAGGGGTCAGCTGAGGTGGCTTGGGCATCTGTTTTGGATGCCTCCAGAACGCCTTCCTGGGTCCCGTCCCACCGGGAGGAGACCCCGGGGAAGACCTAGGACACGCTGGAGGGACTATGTCTCCCGGCTGGCCTGGGAACGCCTCGGTGTCCCCCCGGAAGAGCTGGAGGAAGTGTCTGGGGAGAGGGAAGTCTGGGCATCTCTGCTTAGACTGCTGCCCCCGCGACCCGGCCCCGGATAAGCGGAAGATGATGATAATGAACACCCATCATGACATCTGAGAATATCATACATCTAACAGCTTATATCATTCCTGTAACCATCCTAAGAATCGAGGAGCGCACATCATGGCGGACATGGTTCTGTAGTGCCTCCAAACTAAAGGCTTTCAGACTAACTGGTGGTAATGCGGCAGACTTTACTGGTCTGGAGGACAGAGGGTGGAAGCTTCAATCACACACTTCTGTTGGGATTCCATGAATGTATCCCATATTACAACCCATTGCCTTTATGGCGAGGCACTCTTAACGGACGCAACCAGAGCTCGGGTGAGAAGTACTGAGGGACAGAGGCTTTAGGGTGGAATTAGAGATGCACTCTGAGGCTGTGCCTTCACCGCGGTGGCCGATGTCCCTCATTACAGCTGAGAGTGGAGTTCATCACCATGGAAACGGGCTGGTTTAAAATTGAGGTATAAGTTTAATCCAGACTCTCTGGCATCTGAGGACCTGTTATTAGGCTAAATCCCTCCATCAAGCCTGAGTGCGTCATCAAATCCTTGAGCCGCCTTGACCTTTACCGAGGGATGTGCAAGAGAAGGGTGTTAGGAATATGATTGGTTCCCTGCGTGTAAGACAGAAGTTGGTGGAGATGTTGGTATGGAGAGATGTGCAGGTGGAAGTGTATGGGGAAGTGGCAGAGGTTCTGTGGATAGCAGGAAATACTAACTTACAGCAAATTCAGTGTTTCAAAATGATTCTTCCGTTTTTAATGTATGACGTTGGGCTGTTTGATTAACTGAAATCATAACAAAATCACGACTTGAACATGTGTGATTTCTAAACCACAGAAAGCTGCATTTGTGGCTTTTTATTGTGAGTTTTACAGGTGGGCCAACATTGATATACTCATATTCGTTTTTGTATTCCATTTATTAGGACTCGATTTTGGAATCTGCTTGTTTACTTATAAATAATAATTCAGATTATATTCTATGATGGGGGTGTGTGATTTACTATTTTAATGGGGATATTAATAAAGACGTTATTTAACTCTAAAGATGCACAGTCATACTAATAAATGATGAATTGATCAACAACCGGTAAATTTTTTTATTCATTAGTCTACAGCAAAATTGGAAAAATAACCTATATAACTCAGAAGAAATGGCCTGTGCCATGTGATTAAAAATCCTTAAAATATTTAACAGTAAAATATAAAGGTTGAGAAACATAACTTCAATAGCTTTTACGATATCCTATAAAATGTACATATGCCTAAGGCGTATCCAGAGTGGGAAATATAGCACATAGAACTCTAAAGAGAATGCACGAGCAAAATTATCCTAATTTGCGTTTTATGCTGTAGCCTGCTCAATCTTAATGGAATTGAATTTGTAAACATTCCCAAAAGGGAATCGTCTGTATTTATTCGGTTTACATGTTCAGACAAAATACATCCGACTATACATTACTTTGAATACTTTATTTTTATTCTGGAGGAGCTGAGGCAGGGGTGGTGTCACGCCAAATACATCCCTTCTGTAACTATGAGAAGAGCTCGCTGAGACATGAAGAAATAACAGAGCCAATCAGATATTTGCTAGGCATAGACATGCTCTAAACCACATGAAAAGGGCATGTTTATTGTTGTGTATCATTTTGCAAGTCAAATCGCAATCACAATTTGCAATTTGAAAAAAAACACAGTATAATTTTTTTGTCCATATCATGCAGCCTAACAAAAGAATGTATCAACCCTTAAAGGAAATGTTGGTGTATTGTTATCAACACAACAATTAAATTAGAACAGTGAAAGGTGATGTGATATCATAGCCGTGTTATACAGTCTGATATAAAATCAGCCAATCGGCATTCAGGATTCAAAGCACCCTGCCCATTTTGCTGTATAATGCATCCAGTCAGAACACTCCAAACTGTCAAAACTGGGAATCAGCCCCGCCTCCCCTTTATGACATCACCGAGCAAGGCCCTCAGCAGGCAACTGTCATGATGTGACGAACTGTCAGAGGAATGAGGGGTCAGGTCAGGTGTGTGTGTCTGTTCGCGTGTCTGTCTGTATGCATGTGCTTGTTCAGTGAATAGCATGGGACAACAACCTGTGTGCATGTAGGCCATGCCACACTGCTCTGGCAGAGCCTTAGAAAGAGACCATTGATCAGCTGGAAGAAGGTCAGACCGCGTTGGCAATGGTGACTTTGTTCCATCCAAGGGACAAAACGTGCACGCTCTGTAACTAAGATATTTTTGGGGGAAACGCTTGAGCTAGAACATTTGTGAAATAAGCACTTCTTCAGAATGATAACCGCGGACAAATGTTCTAAGTTTTGCACGTGTACTGCTATGCTACTGTCAGGTCCGGATGTCCTCTCTAGTATAATAACCCATGTTAAATCATGACTAGTGAGGACATTCTGTATAGTATAATAACCCATGGTAAATCATGACTAGTGAGGACATTCTGTATAGTATAATAACCCATGTTAAATCATGACTAGTGAGGACATTCTGTATAGTATAATAACCCATGGTAAATCATGACTAGTGAGGACATTCTGTATAGTATAATAACCCATGGTAAATCAGGACTAGTGAAGACATTCTGTATAGTATAATAACCCATGGTTAATCATGACTAGTGAGGACATTCTGTATAGTATAATAACCCATGGTAAATCAGGACTAGTGAGGACATTCTGTATAGTATAATAACCCATGGTTAATCATGACTAGTGAAGACATTCTGTATAGTATAATAACCCATGGTTAATCATGACTAGTGAAGACATTCTGTATAGTATAATAACCCATGGTAAATCAGGACTAGTGAGGACATTCTGTATAGTATAATAACCCATGGTTAATCATGACTAGTGAGGACATTCTGTATAGTATAATAACCCATGTTAAATCATGACAAGTGAAGACATTCTGTATAGTATAATAACCCATGGTAAATCAGGACTAGTGAGGACATTCTGTATAGTATAATAACCCATGGTTAATCATGACTAGTGAGGACATTCTGTATAGTATAATAACCCATGGCAAATCATGACTAGTGAGGACATTCTGTATAGTATAATAACCCATGGTAATTCAGGACTAGTGAGGACATTCTGTATTGTATAATAACCCATGGTAAATCAGGACTAGTGAGGACATTCTGTATAGTATAATAACCCATGGTAAATCCGGACTAGTGAGGACATTCTGTATAGTATAATAACCCATGGTTAATCATGACTAGTGAGGACATTCTGTATAGTATAATAACCCATGGTAAATCATTACTAGTAAGGACATTCTGTATAGCAAAAAAAAGTTGGACATTTTGACCCCTTGAGGAGAAAGCAAGCAAGCAAGTTCATTTATATAGCACAATTCATACACAGAAGCAATTCAATGTGCTTTACTAAGAAAAATAATAATAATAACAAAATACAATAACATAAAAACAAATACTCAAATGAAAACATCAAAACAATAACACATAAAACATAGAATAAGAAAATAGAAATAGAATAAAAACGGGATAAAAACATATATAAAAGCTGTAAGGCTAAACAGCGTGGTTAAGTTTAAGTGCTCAGTCATAGGTATGTGAAAAGAGAAGTGTTTTTAACCTGGATTTAAAAATGTATACGTTTGGGGCACATCTAAGATCTTCTGGCCATGTTGGCCATGTTTAGTTTGGACTCTGGGCTCTACTAGGTGACCTGAGTTCTTGGATCTGAGAGTACATCTTTGACTTGGGGGTTAAGTTTTGACTCAAACTTAGGGTTAAAATGTAGGTAAGGTTGAGGCATTAAGGATTAGGTTTAGAAATTACGACTATGTTAAATTTAAGCATAAATGTTAGGTTAATGAGGTTAAGGTTATGGTTAGGTTAAGGTTTGGGTTAGGGAATGAGGATTATTTTGTTTTCTGGTCCAAAACTGTGTGTGTGAGGTCTGTGTGAATGTGTGAGTTGTGTGTGTGCATGTGTAAGGTGTGTGTGTGCAGGTGTGAGGTGTGTGTGTATAACATCTATCGGCACCTTTACCTCTGACAAAATTGTCTGTTTCTTGCTCTTATACAAAAAGCACCATTATATCATTATGACCAGGACGGGTCATGACCCTGGCCAACGGGTCATGACCCTGGCCAATGCCATCACCTCGAAAACAAACAAACACAACCAAGTAACCGGCACGCACACACACACACACACACACAAATATTGTAGGAAGAGCGGCTCCAACATCAGATGCTCCGAGGGGCCACTGTAGGAAGGGAACAGAGCAGCTTGGGCTGAGGGGAGGTCGTGAGGTCGTGAGGTCGGGAGGTCGGGAGGGACCGAAGGGAAGAGAGTGCATGAGACGATGGCTGTATTTACTAGCGACCGGCCGACTAGCGTTGAGTCCTGGCTGGCCGAGCTGAGTGTGTGCATGTGTGTGGTTGGTTTGCCCTGGTCGGGTTCAGCTGACGGTCAGTGCTTCTGAGGTCTTGGGGTCTCTGGGTCCTTTTTGAAAAAGATCTCTGAAGCAGAATTAAAGTGATCTACCTCCGGACTGCTCTCTCTCTCTCTCTCTCTCTCTCTCTCTCTCTCTCTTGCTCTTTCTCCGCCTCTCAAAGTCTTTGTTTTTCTCTCTCTCTCCCACCCTAGTCACACTCCCTTTCCACATTTTCCTCCCTCCATACCTTTCTCTCTCTGTCTTGGACAGAAAGAATAGACATGTTTACAGGGTTTTGGTTAATATATTTATCCCCTTCCAGTAAGGAACTTGAATTGAGGCAGAAAACGTGAGGGAGATAGAGAGAGATATCGGGAGTGAAGGGTTGTCCTGGAGGGTTGTCCTGAAGGGTTGTCCTGGAGGGCTGTCCTGGAGTGTTGTCTTGGAGGGTTGTCCTGGAGGGCTGTCCTGGAGGGCTGTCCTGGAGTGTTGTCTTGGAGGGTTGTCCTGGAGGGTTGTCCTGGAGGGTTGTCTTGGAGGGTTGTCCTGGAGGGTTGTCCTGGAGGGTTGTCCTGGAGGGTTGTCCTGGAGGGTTGTCTTGGAGGGTTGTCCTGGAGGGTTGTCCTGGAGGGTTGTCCTGGAGGGCTGTCCTGGAGTGTTGTCTTGGAGGGTTGTCCTGGAGGGCTGTCCTGGAGGGTTGTCTTGGAGGGTTGTCCTGGAGGGCTGTCCTGGAGGGCTGTCCTGGAGTGTTGTCTTGGAGGGTTGTCCTGGAGGGCTGTCCTGGAGGGCTGTCCTGGAGTGTTGTCTTGGAGGGTTGTCCTGGAGGGTTGTCTTGGAGGGTTGTCCTGGAGGGCTGTTTATGAGGGTTAATCAGGAGGGTTGTTTAAGAGGGTTTTTTAGGTTGGTGTTTCAGGAGTTCAGGAGAAACATAGGAATTAGAAATGTTAAACATGCTTCCATGTTAAACATTGTGTCATTTGTAAGCGATATCACAGAAAGCAGACCAAAAGTTGACCCTATGTTTTCCTAAGCATACAATTAGACAGGACTCAAAAAGCAAAACAATCTGAATATTGCCCATCCATGGCGAAAGCATACTGAAGACTTCTTGATACTCCTGCAACATTACATCATATCTAGGCCACTTCCGGTAGCCTTCTGTATAGTTGTGTTTTCGTAGTATGGAAAAGGGCTTTGATGTCTGAATTAGTTATATGATTATTCTTAGGCCTCTCGTTTTGAGAAAATATCGCTTAGACAGAGATGTTTCACACAAATACGCACATACACCCCCACATACCCCACAATCTCTCATTCATTTGTTTTAATTCAACCTAGATGAACAAATTGGATGAAAGAAAACAATGATTCTCCTCAACAGAAATCCTAAAACCCAGTTTTAATAGATCCTTTTGTTTGACTTGGGTTTTGACTTGTTTGGGTTTTGATTCAGTACATGAACAGAACATACGGCATTAGCTCTCATCTCTTCAAAAACTGAAATAGAAGTAATAGATTAAATTTTTTCTCTAATTTCTCACTCTTTTTCTTTCTATTTTGTTCTCTCTCACGCTTTCGTGGCACTGCTACCTGCCAATTTGCCAAAGCCTTATAAACACCTTCACACACTATAACAGACAGAGTGATTGAGCTAGTTATGGAAGGAGAAGAAAAAAGGAAAGACGGAAGGAAGGAATAATTAGATGTTGGTGGTGCATCAGTGAGGGAGAGGAGGATGAAGGAAGAGGGGGAGAGGAGGATGAAGGTAGAGGTGGAGAGGAGGATGCAGGGAGAGGGAGAGGAGGATGAAGGGGGAGAGGGAGAGGAGGATGAAGGAAGAGGGGGAGAGGAGGATGAAGGGAGAGGGAGAGGAGGATGAAGGGGGAGAGGGAGAGGAGGATGAAGGGAGAGAGGGAGAGGAGGATGAAGGGAGAGAGGGAGAGGAGGATGAAGGGAGAGGGAGAGGAGGATGAAGGGGGAGAGGGAGAGGAGGATGAAGGGGGAGACCAACTTGGGATGAGAAAGCACAGAGATATGGAGGATAGGAAGGACGAAAGGAAAAAAGGAATTAAAGAATGGAAGGAAAGCGAAGAAAGGGATAAGGAAATGCACATCGCCTAATGAGATTATTAGACAGACCGACTGGGAGATTGTGAATTAGTGTGGCAAGGATGGAGGGAAAGACAGAACAACGGAGAGCAAGAGAGAGGGAGAGGAGGATGAAGGCAGAGGGGGAGAGGAGATTGGAGCCAAGAACAAATCACATCAGTAACCACTTCTGGCCAGGACCCTGGATGCAGCCCAAACATCGCTCTAGTCCCTACCTAGTGGAGGGTGCCATGTTGTCTCCTAATGGGCCGTGGGTAAAAACTGGCGCACTGAATAGGCAATAGGGGGCCATTTTGGGACGCTGTCGGAGCCGAGGGGCGAGGGCACGCTCAGTCAGCCGAGCGCTAACATGCAAGTGGGATAATTAGTTTTGGAAAGGAATATCAAGTGATATAATTGAACATTCTACTCTAATGAAGATCCTCCGTGTTGTCATTGGGAAGGCGCTAATTGATGGAGAGCCGGATGAGAGGATGGAGGGAAGGGATGGATGGGGAGGGGGAGGGTTGAGGGGAGAGAGGGATGGGAAGGGGGAGGGTTGAGGGGAGAGAGGGATGGGGGTTGGAGGGTGTAGAGGAGAGAGGGAGAGAGGGATGGGGAGGTGGGGGGGGATCTCAGAACTAAACGAGTGTCTGGAGAGCTGGCTTGGCTGCTGTGGTTTAAAAGTGCCTGATTGTCTTACCTGCATCAAAGTAGAGAATACTAAAACGACTCACGTAAAAGTGAAGGTCACTCAGTGAAACGTTGTTGGAGTCAAAGTTTCAGCTTTTGGGTGGAATGCTACCTCGCTAGCCTATTGGGGAATGCTACATCGCTAGCCTATTGGGGAATGCTACATCGCTAGCCTATTGGGGAATGCTACATCGCTAGCCTATTGGGGAATGCTACATCACTAGCCTATTGGGGAATGCAGCGCACTAGAAGTACAAGTTGTTGAATGTTTTTAACTTCTCTTTAACTTCTTTTTACACAGATGTTATTTCGCACGAATGGTCCAGCTCAGATTTGGCTCGTGCCTTTAATCCTGCTTTACATTGTCTCAGAAGCGTCTAGGGAGCAATTAGGACTAACAGCTTTGCTGAGGGACAGAATGACAGAGAACCTCTAGGTTACGGTCAGATGCTCAAACCACTAGTACACCTGCTGCCTGTGATGACATCAGGATTCGTCAACCAACCAATTATAACGGAGCAACTTTGGTCCGGGTGACGGGAGGGCAGCGCGCTAAGTTCTGCACAGACGTTTAGTCACGTTGTTGCTCCTTCTGTGGTCGACGTGTTGGACAGGGAGTGTGTGTCTTTGTGTTCTCTATTACTCTAAGAATGCGTTTGTGTTAGTGTGTGTTGTTATTCCCTTGAGTTGACTTCAGCTTAAAGTTTGTCAGAAGTTAAAGACATTTGAGAGTTAGAGAGAGGGAGGGAGAGAGATAGAAATGGGAAGAAAGAGAGAGGCAGAAAACAGTCTCAGAGAGAGGACAAAGAAGAGAGAAAGAAATCAAGAGAGAGAGAGAGAGGGGAGGAGGGAAACTTCATCCAGGATTACTTGGGATGAGGGTAGAGGGCTTCAGTCGGGTCGACAGAGGTATTTATGGGGTGCCAAGGTCGTGTTAGGGGGTTCAATAAAGGAACGCAGAGCAGGCAGGGGTTTGGAGAGTGGGGTCTGTGGGGGGGTTCCAGTACGGAAGGGTCATGGCAAAATCAGTTGCAGGGGATAATAGGCAAGCAAATTGGTTTTGACAAGGTAGCGGAGCTGGAAGTAATGCAGTCCTTAAAGAGGAAGGAGGGGGACAAACATACACAGACAAAACTATGAGATAATCAGGGAAAAGTGGGGTGAGAGGAGGGGGGAGGGGGGCGGGGTGGGCGGGGGGGAAGGCAGCTCGAACGTCGTGACGGAGCAACTTTATTTAGAGAATCCTGGGACGAACGGTGGGTGGAACAGGTGCAGTACCAAGGTGGATCTGTGGGTGGCGACGTAACCAAGGCAGACCCAGACAGGGCCCGGGATTTGACTGCTGCTGTGTGAGGTCTGGTGACCGTCTGCCCACCCAAACCACCTACAGGTGCCAGAGTTTCATTTGAACCACTTTCATACAGCAGGAAAACAATCCCACAGGGACAGTAATGTGAATGACTCCACGGGAATTAGGAACGGACGTTTTCCGTAGGAGTTGATTTCATGTTTTGGAAGGGCAAATTTCGTTTCAGCATTTTAGGTGGAAAATATTTTATAAGCCTTTTTCAACCAATACATGAGACATTTGCCTTTTCTGCAACAACAGGATGATCAGATTAAAGCATGTAGAGGACAGTCTGACAGAAGAGAGTAGAAACAGAATGTTGTCAGGAAGTCCTAAAGTTATCCAATTTGTGGCAAGGAAATGTACTTAAAGAGAGCAAACATGAAAATAAAAACCCATCGTAAAGACACTTTTGA
The DNA here is from genome assembly GCF_011004845.1 of Esox lucius. Taxonomy (NCBI): domain Eukaryota; kingdom Metazoa; phylum Chordata; class Actinopteri; order Esociformes; family Esocidae; genus Esox; species Esox lucius. The sequence continues at coordinate 2,998,090 of NC_047573.1, forward strand.
GTTGCCGTCTTCCGTTTAATTGAGCGGCTGTGATTGGCTTACGTCTGTCGGACACGGAGATTAGGGTCAGAAACCTCTGTTCCTCACATATGTACAGGTGTCCACCATGACGAGCTCCGCCAGGGAGAGACGCCGTTGGACAGACAGAGTGATGGACAGTGATGTGGAAAAGCGATAAAGATGTTTTGAACGCAGACAGGAGACAGTGGTGACCCCAGAGATAGAGACGGGCCTTATTCTACAGTGGTGACCCCAGAGATAGAGACGGGCCTTATTCTACAGTGGTGACCCCAGAGATAGAGACGGGCCTTATTCTACAGTGGTGACCCCAGAGATAGAGACGGGCCTTATTCTACAGTGGTGACCCCAGAGATAGAGACGGGCCTTATTCTACAGTGGTGACCCCAGAGATAGAGACGGGCCTTATTCTACAGTGGTGACCCCAGAGATAGAGACGGGCCTTATTCTACAGCGGTGACCCCAGAGATAGAGACGGGCCTTATTCTACAGTGGTGACCCCAGAGATAGAGACGGGCCTTATTCTACAGTGGTGACCCCAGAGATAGAGACGGGCCTTATTCTACAGTGGTGACCCCAGAGATAGAGACGGGACAGATCAACAACAGTCTCACAACCATTTTATAACCTGTTGAATACCAGGAATTCTGCAGTCGGAGCAAAATATGAGAAACATGGCTTCAAGGTCTCAGTGATGTCACAGAATGAAATGCTACCAGTGCACATCACCAGCTAGCTACCCATTAAACACCAGTAACACATAGACACACACACACACACACACCCTCACACAAACCCACCCATCCACACACACATAGTGATAAAAGCTAGTAACAGACAGCCAATCCTTTATGGGACAGTGGGCCCTAACGGAGCGTCATGTACAGGGCCGTTAGCTTGGCATCAGAGCAGGAACCAGTTGTTACCAAACCATTTCACTCTCATTTACAGTTAATAGTGTAGGGTAATGGCCTCCCGATCTCCCCCCCTCTCAGTGTGTGTAATGGAGCTCTGTCTTTCCTTATTGCTGTCAGACGTGTTAGAGAAGACTTAATATCTATGGAGAACAGGAAATAAAGGATGAAATACAGGTTATTCTAAGTGATCTAATTTATAGTGAGAGGAGAGGAGGAGATGAGGGAGGAAGAGAAGAGAGGACAGGAGGGAAGGAGAAGAGGGGGGAGGAGTGGAGGAGGACTGGAGAAAAGGAGCAGGGAGGAGGAGTGAAGAGGAGGAGGAGGGAGGAGTGGAGAAGATATGAGGATCTGCTGTTTTAATTTACAGACAGATGAGTGGAAAGTTTCAGTGTTCATGTCTTTTCAATCAGAGTTGGAGTACATCAGACTGTGTACCCAAGGTATTACCTTTCTGTTCTTTTATTTTGCTGTTCTAAGACATTACTTCAGAGTGCATTCATAATAGTATCAAGGCATCATATTTACTCATGTGGAGAACAGCCATGACAAGGAACAACCGTCACTAAGAACAGCCATCACTAAGAACAGCTGTGGCTAGGAACAGCCATCACTAAGAACAGCTGTGGCTAGGAACAGCCATCACTAGGAACAGCTGTGGCTAGGAACAGCCATCACTAAGAACAGCTGTGGCTAGGAACAGCCATCACTAAAAACAGCTGTGGCTAGGAACAGCCTTCAATAAGAACAGCTGTGGCTAGGAACAGCCATCACTAAGAAGGGCTGTAGCTAGGAACAGCCATCACTAAGAACAGTCGACACTAAGAACAGCTGTGGCTAGGAACAGCCATTACTAAGAACAGTCAACACTAAGAACAGCTGTGGCTAGGAAGAGCCATTACTAAGAACAGCCATGTACCACACCTACTTCTTTGTTGTTGTTTAAATGATCTTTTATTTATATGAATTACAGACATTAACAATGTAGAGCTGTAGGCTGTGTCTATGTTTTCAACAGGAGCTAGTCACAAGCTGTTGCTAGAACTGGAATGGGGATATTTTGCTTAATAAATCCTTCTACCTGTTAACTACAACAAAATTGTTATCTGAATGGAATGTAAACTCCTGTTGTGATGACAATCATTGTGGGAAATTGGAAGTCAGTTTGAATCAAGAGCCATTTAACCTTGGCATTGTAAACATCATTTTGAATGCTGGTGATGTTTGTGTTCAGGCCAACATAGTTATTGGTGATGTTTGTGTCCAGGTGAACATGGATGTTGGTGATGTTTGTGTCCAGGTGAACATGGATGTTGGTGATGTTTGTGTCCAGGTGAACATGGATATTGGTGATGTTTGTGTCCAGGTGAACATAGATATCGGTGATGTTTGTGTCCAGGTGAACATGGATGTTGGTGATGTTTGTGTCCAGGTGAACATGGATATTGGTGATGTTTGTGTCCAGGTGAACATGGATGTTGGTGATGTTTGTGTCCAGGTGAACATGGATGTTGGTGATGTTTGTGTCCAGGTGAACATAGATATTGGTGATGTTTGTGTCCAGGTGAACATGGATGTTGGTGATGTTTGTGTCCAGGTGAACATGGATGTTGGTGATGTTTGTGTCCAGGTGAACATGGATATTGGTGATGTTTGTGTCCAGGTGAACATGGATGTTGGTGATGTTTGTGTCCAGGTGAACATGGATGTTGGTGATGTTTGTGTCCAGGTGAACATGGATATTGGTGATGTTTGTGTCCAGGTGAACATGGATATTGGTGATGTTTGTGTCCAGGTGAACATGGATATTGGTGATGTTTGTGTCCAGGTGAACATGGATGTTGGTGATGTTTGTGTCCAGGTGAACATGGATGTTGGTGATGTTTGTGTCCAGGTGAACATGGATATTGGTGATGTTTGTGTCCAGGTGAACATGGATATTGGTGATGTTTGTGTCCAGGTGAACATGGATGTTGGTGATGTTTGTGTCCAAGTGAACATGGATGTTGGTGATGTTTGTGTCCAGGTGAACATGGATGTTGGTGAGGTAAGTTAGTAGGTTGGAAGAATAAAACTGACTTGATAGATTCACTTAGATAGAACATTCAACAAAAAGCGTTAACACTACCAAATGGATCATCCAGAAAAAGAAAAGCTTTATCAACCTAACAGAAACAACTATTTAGTTTATATTGTAGAGTAACACAAAAAAACTATTAATTGACATACAATTACAATAACCAAGAACACCATGGTCTAAAACAAGGTGCACACAATTGGATTAAAATAATCTACAAAAAAAGGTTATGATAAATATGAAAATAAATTCCACAAACAGTGCATGCCAACAATGATCATACAACCCTTTGCTAAACTCACCCCTAAATCACGAGCAAATCAATGTACAACCCACTAAACACTTAAACTGTCTGAAGTATAATCATCTAACTGCCTCTTTTGTTCAGTGTGTTGCCTGTTACCATCTTAGTATAATATCTGTTGTCACACCGTTCCTTATACATTTTCACTTGAAACAGTCAACATATCTTTGTAAGCTGTTTACATTCATTGACAGTCAGCTGTGAATAAAACTGAATCAAACAGATCCAGTTAAGAATCAAAGCTGTAACACTGACATGGGGCCGTATTTCACATTGTATAAACACATGCTTTGCCATCTATTATTAAAATGTATTACTGAACTGTAATCAGGAATAGTTCAAATTTGAATTTTTTGTTTTAGATTCCGTCTCTCACAGTTGAAAATAATAAAAATGACAGACCTCTACATGCTTTGTAAGTAGGAAAACCTGCAAAATCGGCAATGTATCAAATACTTGTTCTCCCCACTATAAGACTTTTCAGTCAGATTTGGTCTAGTTTTAGGGAAGGTAAAGTCACTGAAGACATACTGATAAATGTATTGTGTATCTCATATCTTTCTTTCGGATGGACAAATGAAGACCAAGGATTAACATAAACTTGGAATTATGACTTCTTAAATAAATATACAAAAGTATTTCAGATGGGCAGGAGAAATGTGACTTATAATTATTATTTTCATGTTAGGCTACATAAGATATTTGCAGATGCATTTTTGATAACCCCCAAACTATAATAAGCGGAATACTCTTTACCCAATCTGCACAGTTCACATTCAAAGTTTTGGTCAATTATTGGGAAAACAGCTGATCTGTTAAATAGCCAGTGTAAACGTCCAATCAGATGGCTACAGGAAGGGGCACCAGAGTGGTTGCCCGGGAATTCAGCGGTTAAATGTAGACATCTCTGACATTGTTTTAAAGAATTTGGCATCAAAATGACAGCGGTTGACCTGCATTTATTCGGCGCAGAAAGAAATCCAGCCCCACAGAGGCTTTTCCTACCTGCAGAAGTCAAGTCCAACTCCCAGCTACATCACCTGATCAGAATCAAGCATTTCCAGTGTGATTCATGCTCTGTTCACACAAGGAGCACATGGTTCCGGTCACGTCAGGGAACAAGAGACAGGAGTGGACTGAGGTGAAAACTCCACATGATTCATGACACACCGCTCTGTTCACATCAGGGGAACTAAGCAGTAAAATGCATGTAGGTCTGTCCTCGAGCTGTTCTTGTCCATTACGTGATGTTTTATGTGAACCCTCAGGAAGAGTAGCGGCATCTAATGGGGATCCTAATAAAATACTTTATGAATACACCCCTAAGCTGCCCGGCTGCTTCTCCATTCCTGTCCTGAGAGCAGAGGAAGACGCATTCATCTCAGTTACACCGGTCTCACACAGGGCTGCATGGGAGATTAAAAATTACATTATTTTAGTCATCAATTGCACCAATGGTCCAACAAAATTGTACTCCTGCTTTTAACCCAACCTCTCCAAATTGGAGGGGACCCGGCAGGGGGGGCATGCCACATTGGGCAACCAGGGAGCAATTAAGATTAACTGTCTTGCTAAAGGGCAGAACTCAAGTTCTCAAGTTTTTTACACCACAGATTTGATCTAGCAATGTTTTGGTTCCCCGCCCAACGCTCTGAAACACTGACTCTAAATCTGAGTAGTAGAGGAGGATAGAACACATTACACTACAATTACATATGGGAATATTTTAAATAGACTGCAAGGTAAAACTAACCTGCAGGCTCACACCTGCCCACACGAATCATCTCAGTCCCTAGTATTGCACCACAGTTGTTAATGCCCGGGGGAACTTGATGCCCAGTGGCTACAGTTTTCTTCTAGCCACTGGGCATCAACACTTGTTGTTGCTTGCTCTTATGGGGTTCTGGACTGGATATCTGTACAAACACTTTCTGATTATTTCCCTATGGTCCCTGTAGTTACGTTGGTTCTAAAATAGAATGCATAGGTATCCTTGTGAACTCTAGAAATGCTCTCTCTAACTTTCATGGTGGTGTGTTTTACCAGGCCCAAAGGACCTGGCCTAAATGACCTGGCCCAAATGACTCGCAGCTGTCCTTGTCTAAAGTCCTCCTGGATGTGTTGCAGATCAAGTTGCTGCCTGATAAAATAATTTTTTTGACCAGCTTGTCTTCTGATCATGCAACAACATTGACACTGACGTGGCCCAGAAGATGATGTGATCTTCCCTCGACACAGCCAGAAGTGGACTGGCAACCCCTCAGAGCCTGGTTCCTCCTTAGGTTTCTTCCTAGTTTCGACCATTTTAGGGCGTTTTTCCTAGCCACTGTGCATCCACCCTGTTGTTGCTTGCTCTTTGGGGTTTTCAGGCTAGGTGTATTTAAAAGCACTTTAGGACAACTGCTAATGTAAAAAGGGATTCATAAAATACATTTGATTGATTGATAATAGTATTACAATAATGATTCTATGTGGTTACAACCCCAGATGTGACCCAGACCCTAACATCTCAATCCATCTCCTGGTTTTCTCTCTCACTCCCTCCCTCCCTCCATCCCACCATATTAGTTCTACCCCAAAACAGCCGCTGGTAAAGCAAAGTAGCTACAAGAACCAGCGAGCAGTCGATTGTGGCAGGGGTTGGAAAAAAAAAAACATATAAAGAAAAAAAGATCAAGAAGGAGGAAAATCTTTAAGGCCTTGCTTCCCTTCATCAGCATTCACCTCCCTCCCTCCCTCCCTCCCTCTTTTTTTTTTTTTAATCCTCAGGTCTGCGGCACTTGGCGGTCACAGGTTCTGACAGCACTCTGTAATGACCTAAGCTGTTCTCTGTGGGGGGTGGGACGACAGGGGCAAGAAGGACGGGGGGGGTGGGGGTGGGTTAGGGGGGGGTGGAGGAGATGAGGGGGCGGAGGAGGCGGAGCAGAGTGGAGCCAACAGGCTGTGGCAGTGTGGAAGTTAATGAGGCTTTGCTGGGCACTGTCAAGTTTGTTCACCATTGACCACAAGGGGCCGTGGGCATCTTAAAGGACCCGATATTGAAAGGAAAAAGCATGTCCTCCTCCGGGTTACTTGCTCATGAGATGATGTCTTGGCTGTTTCTCCATATGTATTTGGACAGCTACACGTAACGCTTGTTTTGACTCTGTGTTCTAGCACTTAAGATTTAAAAGGATTCAACCAGGTGAAAATGCAGACTGCCACTTTATCTTGAGGGTATTTCTATTCACATCTGGTACACCGTTTATAAATGACAAGTTTTTGTACATATTCCCTGTATTTAAGGGTACTACAGGTATCTGAACAATTGGCTACATAGCTCTTTCATATTAACCAGGTGTGTTTGTATGCATTGTCATGAGTTCTAGAGTGATCTGCAGAGTGGAAAGTCAAAGCTTGATGAGCTCCTAAAATATTTTCCACTTATTGATGAAGAAACAAATGAAACAAAACTTTAAGATGTCAATCTAACAAGACAAACAATCCAATTTCAAACTAACAGAAGAAAAAGGAAAAGCTAGACTCCTGATTTCAACCTTTTTTTTGAAGCAGATCAGCTTTTTGGCACTAAGTGTTGGTAAATCAGTCACTCAGTGAAGTACCAGAGGAACTACTGGCTTTGAATCAATACTGAGAAAGCAAAACATATGCTGACAAGCTTCACTCCTGCTCCTACTACAAGTATATACATGTATATATTTAGATTTACAAGATAAAGCCAAGTATTTATTTGCTAAAAACAAGGAAAAGCTAGCATGAACTAGAATTTGACAGTTTGTCACCATGGCAACTGGATCAAACATAAGCAAGGAGGTAGAATATCCAGCAAACTGCAACAAGAAAACAAATACAATAATTAAAGAAAAATCTCTTTTTTTATTGACTACACTACATCTAATGGAAGAAGAGTGAAGCAGTGTCTGATATTCCATTCAACAGCCATTAATGTAACAACTACAACTATGTTACCAGAGGGGGCATTGGGCGTGGATGTCGTTTAATAGTTTGCAAAGATGAAAACCTTGATATGGACAACCCTTTGATAACAGTTAGCTACTACACCAGAGGGACAATATTAATACAAGGTGATGAGAATAGTCTTAACTGCTTTTTAAGAGATGTTTCCATCATTAAAAAATCTGGTGATGGAAGACAAGTTTTTACTACAAATGCAAAGAAGATTCAGATCCAGAACAGAACGAAAACAAAGATGTCCCAAAGGTTCCAAAGACTCCACAAACCCCAAAGGTCCCAGAGGTCCCAACCAGCCTATACCTCACCACCCCTGCCACGCCCCAAAGGTATGCCAGGCTGCGGGAGTCCCTGGCCCTGCTAGAACTGGACTACGCTGAGTTTAGAGCGCTAACAGAGGCCAGGCTCACTGAACTCAGTACAATCCAGCAGCTCAAAGATGAACTGAAACAACTACAAAGGGACAACGAAGCACACATGGCTGAACTGAAGAGGGAGAACCCTCCTAACAACCAGCACACATCCACCCTTCCAGCCAGACCAGGTACTCAGGCTGTCCTTCTAGTTGACTCCAATGGTAGGTACTTGGACACCAGACATCTGTTTCCTGGCCTTCAAGTGGAATCCACACGGTGCCAAAACATCGGCCACGCTCTAAAGCTACTGAGGAAAGAGTCACTGGGAAGCCCACCGTGCTTCAGTCCCTAGTCCACAACATGGCTGTGGAGGTATCTAAAGTAGCTGAGAAGGCCTGCAGGGAGTTTCCAGACATCAGAATCGTTATCTCCACTCTTCTACCCCACATGGATACTCCACCACACATCAACTGTGACATCAACATCGACATCACAAATATGTGCACAGTGCTACCCAATGTCCACGTGATACATCATGCCAAAATGCTGCATGGGACCTGTATGATGGACTACACCTGAACAGAAACGGTTCCTTCAAGATGTCGCAACCCCACCTTTAATCCCGCTAAAATCCAGAAGTAACAAGCCTACAGACACACCACTGACCAGACACACCACTGACCAGACACACCACTGACCAGACACACCACTGACCAGACACACCACTATTTCTGGTTCCTGTCCAATTAAGTGCCACCCTGCTGCCTCCCACTACACTCACCTCCCACACAACCAGAGAAATGCCCCCCTCACTTGCCCCCTTCCTCCCCCATACAGACAGAGCAATGCCCCCAGCAGCCATCCTCCCATCTACCAGCAGCAGCTAACCTATGATGCGGCTCTGACCACCCCTGCCACCGCCCTCCCCAACCCTGTCACCGCCCTCCCCAACCCTGCCACCGCCCTCCCCACCCCTGTCACCGCCCTCCCTAACCCTGTCACCGCCCTCCCCACCCCTGTCCCCGCCCTCCCCAACCCTGTCACCGCCCTCCCCAATCCTGTCACCGCCCTCCCCAACCCTGCCACCGCCCTCCCTAACCCTGTCACCGCCCTCCCCAACCCTGTCACCGCCCTCCCCAACCCTGCCACCGCCCTCCCCAACCCATTTATATATATATGGCACCCATGTATGTACTGTATTGTGTGTGTGTGTGTATATATATGTATGGCACCCATGTATGTACTGTATTGTGTGTGTTTGTGTGTGGGAGACAATATATTTCGGTAGGTTTGTAGGCTGTATATACTGTATATACTGTATATCTAATTATTTAGGAAACATATTCGCCCTTAATATTAATACCTTTGTTATTTATATATTTATTTATCATTATATTAATAATACAATTAATATATTATGAGGCATGTGTTAGAAACTAGTCATTTATGTGTTATTATTTTATAAGGTTGATTCATAGTTGCTCTTTCATCTGTTTCGCTTTCTTCATTGGCCTTTATTACTGAACATAAGTTTTGGTTAAGAATGTGTTCTTTCAGTATATGTTCCTTGAATATACAGGGACTCTACTCTTCCGCATTTGGCCTAAAGAGTAGAGAACCAGATTTTACTGTAATCATTAATAAGACAGGCATAATAATATTGACAGAAACATGGTGCAGAGACGGCAGTTACCCAATTGTAATTACAGAGAGTTTATATATAGTACCTTCAGTAAAACACCTACATGTAAAATGTGACAGAGATTCAGGAGGGATAATAATTTGTCTTAAAAATGATCTTTCAAACTACATTACAGCAGAAAAGAAAGGTAAAACATTAATTTGGCTTAAAATAAAAATGTTTATTGTCAACTCAGATGGTGTCACGGCACGGTGATAATCAGCGTCATGGTGCCGTTCCCATCACTCCACGAACTCACCCCTGACTCCCATAATCCTGCGCACCAGGTTCCAATCTACCCATCACTATGTGTTTAAATGTTTCTCCTCGGCTCCCCTCACTTGCCAGTTATTGTTGCTTGTCATAATACCTGTTGGTGTGGTGGACTATGCCATAACAGATTTTGGAACATGAGAAAATCAATGCCTTTATGGTCATGCCACAACTGCCTCTGTCAGACTAATGCCAAATTAAAATGGATCTAAAAATATCAGATAATCCAAGACTGAATGTAAAACTAGAGCCCAAACGCTACCCCCTACCACCCACCTACAGGTGGACAGGAACAAGCCATGTAGATTATCAAACAGCACTAGATAGCATTGCTATTGAAAACATGATTTACAGTTGCCTTTTTACTCAATTTAAAGAAGATAAGAATGGTGTTTATGCAGTGAATGACATATTCATTAAACTGGCAAGAAAATCCAATCTTAAAATTATGAAGAGATCTCAAAGAAAAATTAACAACCGAAGAAGAAATGGTTTGACTTTGAATATTTAAATGCCAGAAAACCGTTAAGACTTTCATCAAACCAAAAACACAGAGACCCTATAAACCAGGAAAAACATCTAATTTACCAGCTAGATCTAAGCAAATATAAAACATTATTAAAGGAGAAAACAAGCACTTTACATGACAAATCAGCTTAACGAAATAGAAGAGTCAATCAATCAAAATCATTTTTGGGAACTATGGAGGCAATAATCCTGTAATTAGATAATCCTGGAAAAACACAATAACTCCCTATAAATGATGGTAACACTTGGAAACTAGATTTTGAAAACCTCTATAAATTCACAGAAAAATAACTTATCCCAACCAGACAATTGGTCATCAAAAAAAAGTTAGAATCTACAATTAAAGACAAACGGAACAAACTGGACAATCCCATTACATTATCCAAACTAAATAATAAAATGAAAGGCCTCAAAAGCGATATAACCTGTGGACCTGACAGTATTAGTGCTGAAATGTGAAAATACAGCAGCCCTAAACTGAGGGAAGCCACTCTCATGCTGTTCAACTTGGTGATGAGGGTGGGCTACTTTCCTGAGATCTGGAACCAAGGCTTTATTACACCTATACTAAAACAAATTGACCCAAATGACTATAGAGGCATATCTGTTAGTAGTAACTTGGGAAAAGATTTGTGGCATAATCAATGATCGAATCCAGGCCTTCTTAAGACAAGAAAAAGTCTTAAGTAAAAGTCTAATTGGATTCCTCCCCAAAAAACGAACAACAGACCATAAATATATACACTTCACACCTTGATTAAAAACATGTCCATGAAATTAAAAAAGGGAAAATATTTGAATGTTTCATAGACTTAGAAAACAAAAGAACAGAATTCTCTAGTCAGGATAGAGGAGTGAGACAAGGTTGCAATCTCAGTCCAACCTTGTTCAATATTTACAATAATGAACTGGCAGCTGTACTGGAACAATCTACATCTCCAGGACTCTCACTTGAAGACAAAGAAATAAAGCATCTTTTACATGCTGATGTCTTGGTTATATGGTCACCGACAGAACAGGGTTTACAACAGAGTCTGTCCATACTAGAACAGTACTGTTAACATTGGGCATATTTACCTAGGTCTGACAATAAGTTAATCGGGGTGTTTTAACATAAAGTCTCTAACAGAGATAGCACGCAGAGCATATTTTGCAATTAGAAAGACAATATATAAACTTAACCCCCCAATTAGAATTAGAAATGTTATATCTCCAATCCTTTTCTATGGCAGTGAAATCTGGGGACCCCTTAACAATTTAAATGGTACATCTTCGGACAAAAGCCCGACTGACATTTTGCACTGGGAATTTAGTAAAAAATATCTTTGGTGTTCACAAAAATTCCTCTAACTTACCACGTAGCACCCCATATTGAGAAAAGAGCCACAACATTTTGGAATCACCTAACACAATGTGATCCAGAATATTATCATCAAAAGGCCTTCATGTACAAACATTACAACCCTGAGAGTGACCCTTTAAAGCAGTTGGCCCAGAAGCATCAGCTAAATCCAAACATTACACCTTCAGTAACAAAACGTCAGTAACAAAACATTAAAACCTCTATCCAAAATGCTTACACTAAATACTGGCAAAATTAAATAAAATGTAATCAAAAACTTCAGTGTTACCAAATTCTAAATAGAGATATTAAGTTAGCACAAAATGAAAGCTACTAACAATGTATAGACTCAGTGACCATAGCCTGGCTATAGAGACAGGACTCAGTGATCATAGCCTGGCTATAGAGTCAGGACTCAGTGACCATAGCCTGGCTATAGAGACAGGACTCAGTGATCATAGCCTGGCTATAGAGACAGGACTCAGTGACCATAGCCTGGCTATAGAGACAGGACTCAGTGACCATAGCCTGGCTATAGAGACAGGACTCAGTGACCATAGCCTGGCTATAGAGACAGGACTCAGTGACCATAGCCTGGCTATAGAGACAGGACTCAGTGACCATAGCCTGGCTATAGAGACAGGACTCAGTGATCATAGCCTGGCTATAGAGACAGGACTCAGTGACCATAGCCTGGCTATAGAGACAGGACTCAGTGATCATAGCCTGGCTATAGAGACAGGACTCAGTGATCATAGCCTGGCTATAGAGACAGGACTCAGTGATCATAGCCTGGCTATAGAGACAGGACTCAGTGACCATAGCCTGGCTATAGAGACAGGACTCAGTGACCATAGCCTGGCTATAGAGACAGGACTCAGTGACCATAGCCTGGCTATAGAGACAGGACTCAGTGACCATAGCCTGGCTATAGAGACAGGACTCAGTGATCATAGCCTGGCTATAGAGACAGGACTCAGTGACCATAGCCTGGCTATAGAGACAGGACTCAGTGATCATAGCCTGGCTATAGAGACAGGACTCAGTGACCATAGCCTGGCTATAGAGACAGGACTCAGTGACAATTTCTTTAAAATTAAGTTATTGCTAGGTTTATGAAACTATCTGCTGAGGAGAAAATGTGCATTCTCTTGGGTGAAAATATAAAAACAATAGACCTGGCAGCTGACTATGTCCTGAGCTGTCATTACAAAAGAGAAACAATAGCACCCAGAATGTTGATTATTGATTTTCAGAATGTTTGATAATTGTTTATTTATTTATGTTTATTCTCTGTAAAACTGTCAATATAATTTGGTATACTGTATTATTTATTTATTTTTATTGTGCTTTTATAGGTTCATTGTATTTTATAGGTTCATTGTATTTATGTACTGTATCACTATTGCTACTTAAGCATGTTCACTTTGGCAACAGTGGCCACCATCCGTTCATGCCAATAAAGCACCTATTGAATTGAGACCTGTCAATTTTGTCTAGGATTTGCATTTGGAGCCATGCAAGCCATCATGAGGCAGATAAATCAGAATGAATAAATCAGAGACAGCGAAAACATAAGGTGCATGAAAGTGAACTTTGTTGACTATACCTGGCCTCTGAAGGTAGACTTTGTTTGGTTGGTTTTCCTTTGGTCTGGGGCTTGCAAAAGTGGGTGGAGTTATTTCCTGCCTGTCCGGGATAGACAGGGCCACAGTGCCCCCGGACTCTCCCTGTCCTTGCCATAGTTCTCTACTGTGGGATTAGGGTCAGTCTATCCTGAACTGATTGTTTGCATTACATTAGTTTATGTGACAGGGTACTGGGGTCTGTCTGAGTTACAGTATATGCTGATGTATCCTTTTGCATTTAAGGAAAGCTCTCTCTAATGTTTCTCGTGTTGAGACTCACAGGTCCGGTGCATTTATTTTGGTCATCTGGTCATTCATTCATTCATTCATTCATCTTCTTCCGCTTCATCCAGGGCCGTGTCGCGGGGGCAGCAGTCTAAGCAGAGATGCCCAGACTTCCCTCTCCCCAGACACTTCCTCCAGCTCTTCCGGGGGGACACCGAGGTGTTCCCAGGCCAGCCGGGAGACATAGTCCCTACAGCGTGTCCTAGGTCTTCCCCGGGGTCTCCTCCCGGTGGGACGGGACCGGAACACCTTCCCAGGAAGGCGTTCCGGAGGCATCCGAAACAGATGCCCAAGCCACCTCAGCTGACCCCTCTCGATGTGGAGGAGCAGCGGCTCTACTCCAAGCTCCTCCCGGGTGACCGAGCTTCTCACCCTATCTCTAAGGGATCGCCCGGCCACCCTGCGGAGAAAGCTCATTTCGGCCGCCTGTATCCGGGATCTTGTCCTTTCGGTCATGACCCAAAGCTCATGACCATAGGTGAGAGTAGGAACGTAGATTGACCGGTAAATCGAGAGCTTCGCCTTGAGGCTCAGCTCTTTCTTCACCACGACAGACCGATACATCGACCGCATTACTGCAGAAGCTGCACCGATCCGTCTGTCAATCTCCCGTTCCATCCTTCCCTCACTCGTGAACAAGATCCCTAGATACTTAAACTCCTCCACTTGAGGCAGGCACTCTCCACCGACCTGAAGTGGGCAAGCCACCCTTTTCCGACTGTCATCTGGTCATCTGAACAAAAACATTGATGTGGCCCAAAAAGTTATTTAGGTTCTTATAATCTTCATCTGCTGCAGCTCCTTTCTAAATTATTTCTAGATTCCAACCCTACTATTGAGTTTTTCCTAGCCACTGTGCATCATTATCTTGTTTTTGCTTTCTCTTCGGGGATTTCAGGCAGGGTACCTGCGTAAGAACTTTGTAACACCTGCTAATGTAAAAATGGCTTTATACAATACATATAAATGATTGATTGAGAAAAAAATATGTGATCTGTGTAACACAGAGGTAGTGTTATTTTGGGCATGTATGGCTGGAATTGGCTCACTTGTCTTCATTGATGATGTCACTGCTGACAGCAGCAGCAGGATGAATTCTAAATTGTACAGTCAAGCAAATTCATTCAAATGTATATTATGAAGCATTTTTTACATTTGCAGTTGATGACCCAGTTAGAGATGTGCTCTCCAGAACAAATGAGTCATCATCAGGGACCTGCCTATGACCAACTGGGCCATCATCAGGGACCTGCCTGTGACCAACTGGGCCATCAGTAGGAACCTGCTTGTGACCAACTGGGCCATCATCAGGGACCTGCCTATGACCAACTGGGCCATCATCAGGAACCTGCCTGTGACCAACTGGGCCATCAGTAGGAACCTGCTTGTGACCAACTGGGCCATCATCAGGGACCTGCCTATGACCAACTGGGCCATCATCAGGAACCTGCCTGTGACCAACTGAGCCATCAGAAGGGACTGCCTGTGACCAACTGGGCCATCAACAGGGATCAGCCAATGAAATTAGCCTCATTGTGTTACCTACATTAAAATGGTTGACGACTTCTCCATGGCTTTATCCTTTCTTTCTCCCTCTCGTTCCCTCTCTGTTTCCTCTTTTCTTTTTGGTTTCAATTTTAATCAGTTCTACAGATTTACAGAAATTCTATTTATTTATATTCTGTAATCCCCTTGTCATTGTTGACAATATTGATGTGGGTTTCCAAGGTATCAGTGCGTGAAGAAATTGCAGAGCTGATAATAAACACTGATGTATTTTCTGTGAAAACTCTTTAGAAGTCACAACTCTGATATGCTGTTCTTTAAAAGTTATTGTCAGAACCCTGATATGCAGTTTTCTAGAAGTTACCTTCAGAACCTTGATATGCTGTTTTTTATTTTATTTTCTGTCAGAACTTTGATAGGCTGTTCTCTGCAGGCTACTGTCCAAACCCTGATATGGTTTTCTCTAGAAGTTATTTTCCAAACCGTGATATACTGTTCTCCATAACTTACTCTCAGAACACTGATATGCTGTTCTGTAAAAGTTACTGTCATAACCATGATATACTATAACTTACGGGAAGATGAGGGTGAGAGTTACAATTTAGTTGTTTTCTTGTTTTCCTGACGTTATTGTAGGGATATTGTATGTGGGAGTCTTACATTCTCAAACATGTACTGGAGACAGAGCTATCCTGAAGGCAGAAATATATGTGATGAAGGAGGGTGGCGTTTCTATTCAATTATTTTGAGCGGACATTTGATCAGGGTTAAGCCTAACCCTAAAACTTAACCTCAGCCTCCACCCTATCCCAAACTCGAACCTTAACCTCAACCCTAACCCAAATTCTAACCTTAACCCTCACCCTAACTTAACCTTCACCTTAACCCTCACCCTAATGGTTTTAAATATATACTTCAAGTAAGTGACTTCAGGTTGTGACCTCAGTTCCACTCTATTGAGTCATATAATAACATTAACTTCTTCCTCCAAATAGCCCCAAATAGCCTTTATTGGTATAAAGTGTTAGGGTCATATTTATTGACTAATATATTTCCTTTAGAGGTATAAAGTGTTCGGGTCATATTTATTGACTAATATATTTCCTTTAGAGGTATAAAGTGTTCGGGTCATATTTATTGCCTAATATATTTCCTTTATTGGTATAAAGTGTTAGGGTCATATTTATTGACTAATATATTTCCTTTAGAGGTATAAAGTGTTAGGGTCATATTTATTGACTAATATATTTCCTTTAGTGGTATAAAGTGTTCTGCTCATATTTATTGACTAATACATTTCCTTTAGTGGTATAAAGTGTTAGGGTCATATTTATTGACTAATACATTTCCTTTAGTGGTATAAAGTGTTAGGGTTGTAACAATATTTGTTATTCATGTCCAGTTGTAACAATATTAATGTTACTCATGTCCACTTGTAACAATATTATTGTTATTCTTGTCCAGTTGTAACGATATTCCATGGGCATGGAGTTCACCAGAGCTTCACAGGTTGCCACTGGAGTCTTCTTCCACTCCTCCATGACGACATCACAGAGCTGGTGGATGTTAGAGACCTTGCACTCCTCCACCTTCGGTTTGAAGATGCCCCACAGATGCTCAATAGGGTTTTGGTCTGGAGACATGCTTGACCAGTCCATTACCTTTACCCTCAGCTTCTTTGGCAAGGCAGTGGTCGTCTTGGAGGTGTGTTTGGGGTCGTTATCATGTTGGAATACTGCCCTGCGGCCCAGTCTCCGAAGGGAGGGGATCATGCTCTGCTTCAGTATGTCACAGTACATGTTGGCATTCATGGTTCCCTCAATGAAGTGTAGCTCCCCAGTGCCGGCAGCACTGTTATGTGTTGGACATTTTCACTTAGGGCTGTACTCACTTTTGTTGCCAGCAGTTTAGACATTAATGGCTGTGTGTTGAGTCATTTTGAGGGGACAGCAAATTTACACTGTTATACAAGCTGTACACTCATTTCTTCAGTGACATGAAAATATATATATAAAAAAAAATATAGGCAGGTCCCTAAATGTGAGGGGTGTACTCACTTTTGTGAGATGCTATATATCTCTCCACCTCTACATACATCTTTACATCTTTATACCCCTCCATCTCTTGGTGTCGCTCCATCTAATTGCATGTCTCCATCCCTGTTTCTCCATCTCTTTATCGATCCTCTTTATACCTCTCTACCTCTTTACATCACTCCATCTCTTTAAACTAATCCATCTACATCTCTTTTCAACTCTTTCTGTCTTTCCAACTGTCATTCCGTTTCTCACTGTCTGTCTCTCCTATATCTCTCTGCTCTTCGTCTCTCTCTCTCTTTGTCACTTTCTTTGTCTTTTTCTCTTTTCCCCTTTCGCTCTGTATATGCTCGCAGCATATGCTCCTGTTCAGACAATCTGGTCTTACAGAGTGAAGATCACAAAATGCACACACACACACACACACACGCACTTACACACACACACACCCACACACACACTGAACCACAGAGTGTAGAGGTGGAAATGGAGCGATCAATTCGATTTTAACAAATTACTTTCTAAGTGCATCACCTAGCAGCAGCTGTTAAATCGGTCAACCCTGCCTCTTCCTCGCTCTTCCTCGCTCTTTCTCTCTGAGGGGACGGAAGAGCGCAGCAGAGAAAAACGACTGGGAACGCTCCCGACCGCGCCAAGTGTTGTAGATCACGGCAAACTGCGGAGAAAGTCAGCCATGGCCCGGGGCTGTGGTACGGCGGGGGACGGAGGATGGGTTCAGGGGGGTCATGAGGACTGGGCGTCTCCTGGGTCTGGAGGGAGGCGGACTCGGGGACGAGGAGGCCTGCTTGGCCTGGAGAGAGGTCGGCTCGCTACACCGCGCCACGTCTACCCCAGGCGGAGGCCAGAGAGGTTATGGAGCTCCCTCCCTCTTCCTCTCCTCTTGTTCTCTCTCCCTCTCTCACCCTCTCTCTCCCTTTCTCTCCCTCTCTCTCCCTCTCTCACCCTCTCTCTCCCTCTCTCTCCCTCTCTCTCCCTCTCTCACACTCTCTCTCATTATCTCTTTCTCCTGTTCTCTTTTCTCTGAATGGCAAAATCAATTCCCAATCCTGTCTTTGTCCTCACAATTTCCATTAGACACACACACGCGCACACACACACACACACACACACACACAGACACACACACACACAGACACACACACACAGACACACAGACACACACACACACAGACACACACACACACACACAGACACACACACACACACAGACACACACACACACACACACACACACACACACACACACACACAGACACACAGACACACACACACACACACACAGACACACACACACACACACACACACACAGACACACAGTAATAGACTTTCATTTTGTTCCTTGTCTGATAACCAATTAAAGGCCCATTCTGCAGTTTGAGCACTCTGACTGATGCAGTGTTTTGGGCCCAAAGGCACTAATGGCAGCCAACAGCTCTGAAACAACCACTTCCAAGACGCACATAAAACATGTATTCTAAGCCTTTGAAAACGCATGTTTCTTTTCGAAGGCCTTTTGCTGAATTTTGTTGTGTTACAGTTTTTATTTAGAATTTATTAAATTATATACTTTTTGCCATCAATCTACACACAATACTCCATAATGACAAAACAAAAACATGTCTTTAGAAATGTGAAAGTGAAATATCTCAAAAACTGAAATATCCCCAAAACTGAATTATATCATATACATAAGTGTTCAGACCCTTTGCCATGACACTGCAAATTAAGCTTAGATGCGTGTTCCCAAGTGCAACATATGGGGAAAACAAGGTACAGCTCATCAAGGTACTGACTAATACCTTATCTACAGTAAGCATGGTAGTGGGAGCATCATGCTATGGGGATGCTTCTCAGCGGCAGAGACTGGAAGACTGGTCAAGATTGAGGGAAGGATGAACAGAGCCAAATATAGAGAGGTTTGAAGGACACAATTATTATTATTCATATTCATTTTGCTATATTTCCTATTCAAACTAATTTCATTTATGGAAAACATGGACATTGTTTTCACCTACAAGGACATCTAAATGACCCCAAACTTTTGAACGGTAGTGTATGTATTTCAGTACAATTTTTAAATGAGGAGTTTAAAAATGTAATATTTTTCTGCATGCTACAGTGTGTGGCCGTGTGTGGGCGTGTGTGCGTACATTTGAAATTTGGGCGGTACATCTGTGAACACAAAGCAGCCTGTTTCCCAGCATGTTGCCCACCGGGAGACAGCCCCACAATGGTCTTTACACAACACCTCGCTCACAATCTTCACATCATCTTAATGCGGCGTATTTCTCTCACGTCAACAGTGTGATTGACATGTAACACCTGTACATAGTAGCAGATGTTGTTGTTGACGTTGTTGTTGTTGTTGTTGTATGGTGTTTCTCCCCCCCCCCCCGCTCTCTGCTTCTATATACGGAGCACAGCATGGAGTCTATCAGACTACCACTCTGAGTCTCCCACTGGGCACTTTGCATTTGCGAGCTTCACTTTCTTTCAATTTGACTTCCATGAAAGAGAAGATTGCTATGTGAGAATGTTTTCACAGAGGCCAAGAGGCTGACATGTAAGCCACAGCAG
This sequence comes from Esox lucius, assembly GCF_011004845.1. Classification (NCBI taxonomy): domain Eukaryota; kingdom Metazoa; phylum Chordata; class Actinopteri; order Esociformes; family Esocidae; genus Esox; species Esox lucius. Next base: position 3,017,609 of record NC_047573.1, read on the forward strand.
TGACGAGAGCAGCGTACGGGTCTCTATCTGAAATGATCACCCCCCTCCCATCCACCTACAACAAGATAACAGGGTTCCATAAAGTTTGACTTAAAGTCTGATGAATATTTTACCACCTTGGAAAAACAGCTTTGGCATTTGTGAAACATTTCTTGTCATTATTTCGAAGATGGATTTGATGCGAGGTTGGAGTCGCGACATAATTAATTTATTATCTTTTCAGTTATTAAACGTGACTTCAAAAATACATTCTTCGGTCGACCGTATTGTATCTTCCCCGATTAGCAGCAAATAGCAGAGAGAGAGAGAGAGAGAGAAATAAGTGTGGAGACATAGAGATGAAATGAGAGAAGTAGGGTTAGAATGATGAAATTAGAGATACACAGACAGGGATAAGAAGAGACAAAACTAAAGGGATCGAGAGACAAAGAGACAAACAGAAGAGAGAGTGAGAAGACAGAGAGAGAAAAATAAAGGGAGAAAGAAAGAGAGGAATGAAAAGACTGAGAGAGAGAGAGAGGGGGAGGTCTCTGAACATGCCTCTGGCTCAGTACACAAACACTGTCACCAGCTCCTGGTAATTGCCAATGACAATGTGTTTCCGAGGGAGACCCTTTCTCATTTATTTTGGTCTTTGAGAAAATGTGATAAAAAAAGAATGTAATTAAATTGATTATTTTATGTATTTTTGTAATTACAAAGCCCTAATGGTTTCCATTTTTTTAATTGACTTTTGTTCCATTATGAATGGCCATGAATGTTTTCATGTTTGGTTGCCTCAGGGTTTTAGAGAAGATAGATATTTAATTATTAATGACTGCTGTTTTATTGTGGCGTAATAGACAGTGCTTCAGTTTATATTGTCTCTGTGGTCCCACCTTAGGCCCACCTCACCTCCGCGAACTTCATCACCTTCAGTCACAAGCCCCACTTAATTAAACCTGTATTTATCTACCTGATTTGGGTGTGTGTGACCGTTTGAATATGTGTGTGTGTGTTAGCTATATACTGTAACAGGGACAAAAAGGTCCCCAAACTCTGGTTACATCAGAAAAAAGTTATGGGACCGTTTGGTTTACAGGCAAAGTTATAACTGGGGTTTTGGCTGGAGTTAGGGTGAGTGCTGGACATTACCGGTTATGTCTGATGACTAGAGTCTCCAGTCTCTTCCCCCTAGGAGTCAGGGGTGTCAGTGGAGACAAGAGAGTCACAGTATTTCTGGAGTCAGGGGAGTCAGTGGAGTCTGTGGAGACAAGAGAGTCACAGTATTTCTGGAGTCAGTGGAGTCAGTGGAGACAAGAGAGTCACAGTATTTCTGGAGTCAGGGGAGTCAGTGGAGACAAGAGAGTCACAGTTTTCCTGTATAGGGAGTAAGGGAGAGTCAGAGGGGAGAGGGAGTCAGAGGGGGTAGGGAGTCAGAGGGAGTCAGAGAGTCTGAGGGAGTCAGAGGGTGTAGTGAGTCAGAGAGTCCGAGGGAGTCAGTAGCTACGGTCTGTGGACACAGAGGCCATTAAAACACAATCATTTCACATCAAAGCAATCAGCCACCCCCAGGCAGAGTTCTCACCCACTGAGCCGCGAGACGCAGACCCTCCGAGGGCTGTTCCTCACTGCACTTCACACATCGCTCCCTCCAGCCCGTCGCTGGCTGTGAAGGCTGCTGCCCTGCATGAACACACACACACACAGACACATACAGAGAAATACACGCACACACCTTTCCCCTCATGTGTTTTTGAGGTTCATTATTAACCCCCACAAGACCTCTGCACTGTCCCATCACTTCAGAACCAGCAGCAGAGAGACACACGCCATTCCCCTGACACCCCCCTACCCCCCAGACAGACACACGCCATTCCCCTGACACCCCACCCCCCCCAGACAGACACACGCCATTCCCCTGACAGCCCCCCTCTCCACACACACACACACACCTATCATTCAGCCACATATAACAGACCTAATACGTGTCTGAATGATGAGCTGGAGTGGAATGTGATCCTGAGAGCTTAGGTGAGTGATCATGTGGAATCCACTTGGTCTACTACGGAGATTTCCCCACAGTCCCGGTCTTCTGGGGGGACGGTTGTCTCCACTGTTAGCCTCATGCAGGGGCGATGATCAATCTTCACAGCCAGGAACAGAGGACTCACCTGACCCTCTCCCAGTTTTTAACTGAATACAGAATTAAGTCAGAAACAAACAAACAGACAAGACAGACACAGACAGACAGACAGGCCCAGACAAGACCCACTGGAGAAGTGGAGGTACAGCGATGCTGTCAGCCCAACCCCATGCTGATGTGACAGGTGTAAATGAGATAAACCCCTGGATCTCCCCTGGGGAGTTCTGAATGGGTGGAGACACAAACACACACACACACACACACACAAACGCATTCACGTAACCACAGTGACACAATCACGCACAAACTCATACTGTACATACAAAAACAGACATATTGATTCACACAACCAAACACACGTACACACACACACACACACACACACACACAAGAATGCACATATTGACACACACACACAAGGACACACAAACCCACTCACACAGTTACACTGACAGCTCTGATTGCCGAGCTGAGAGGCAAACTGGGTCAATATGTGACAAAAGCAAGGCCGTTCAGATTCCCCAGGCAGGCAGCACAGTGTGACGCTCAGACTGATGGACAGGTGAGCAGTTTGCAGACAGACTGCTGCAGGGTCTGTCCTTTCACCTCTTGCTCTCTCAACTCCATTTAAAGGAAGTAATTGGCACGGAAACATTTGTTTAGTGTGAAAATGAAAAATATCAAATAAATAATGAAATTGAAAGTAAGATTTTTTTAATGAGTATAAATGAAAAGGGAAAATTAATGAACAGAAACATATTGATTATTTTTAGAACCACGTTTGAGCTCAACTGGTTGCCCTTTTGTCATGGTGTTAACGGGTCACATCTTGCTGCTGTGATTATACATCGATCAGACATAAAATTATGACCACCTGCCTAATATTGTGTAGGTCCCCCTTTTTCCACCAAAACATCCCTGACCCGTCGAGGCATGGACTCCACTAGACCTCTGAAGGTGTGCTGTGGTATCTGGCACCAAGACGTTAGCAGCAGTGGTATGTGGCACCAAGTCGATGCTCGATTGACTTGAGATCTGGGGAATTTGGAGGCCAAGTCACACCTTGAACTCGTTGTTGTGTTCCTCAAACCATTCCTGAACCATTTCTACTTTGCAGGCCGTATTATCCTGCTGAAAGAGGTCAATGCCATCAGGGAATACCATTGCCACAAAAGGGTGCACATGGTCTGCAACAATGCTCAGGTAGGTGGTACGTGTCAAAGTAACATCCACATGAATGTCAGGAACCACGGTTTCATTCCAAGCTGGGACCAACTCTGTGGCTCTGTGGGGTTTGGGTATGTGAAAAGAGCCCCAAAGGCCACCAAGATGGATTTGATGCCTGTTCTCCATGTTTGGAGATTTAGCTTATCATCTAGAAATTCTGTATGTCTGGCATTATTCTGCATGCATGACTCTTAAATATGTCCCACCAGTCCAATATCTCACTACCATAGAGGGTAATTGGTTCTACAGTGTTTTTGGTAGCCAATTCTTGATTTGGGATGTAAATATGGATGCTGTAGAAGGTGCCCTGGAGGGTCTTAGATCGATTCTAGACATGTTGAGGTTTTCTGTGACGTGGACATTTAGGGCAAGGTAGGAGCGGTTCTTTCTGTGCTCTAGGGCAACGGTGTTTAAGTACACTGTTTGTTCTCCTGGTCGCTGGATCTTCTTAAAAGAACATTGTTTTGGTCTTACTGAGATTCAGTGTCCACATCTCCCGCAAGTCTGACATAACCCAGGAAGAAGGAGGATCTAAAGATCGTACTTGGGGGACAAAGGCACCTGCTCAACTGCCAAATGTATATTTTTATTTCAGAGTTTGTGCTGTTGACTGTTCTAGGGTCCTCACCAGTTCATTGATAAAGTGCCTTCCAAAACAATTAGCTGTCAGTATAAAATATCAAAAAATTCTATTAAAACAAGAAACCAGGCAAACCTAGTTCAGCCGGCCGCAATAGAAAATGTGGCCACCTCGATATACAAATCCGGGTCACCCATGTGAAAGGCTGGGTCATTAACCACTACACCACAGAGCTGTACATTTGCTGGGTGTCGCTATATCCTCTTGTCTCTATCCAGAACAAATCCTCTTTTGCCACTGGCCGTTCCATCCATCCATCTTCTCCCGCTTTATCCGGGGCCGGGTCGCGGGGGCAGCAGTCTAAGCAGGGATGCCCAGACTTCCCTCTCCCCAGACACTTCCTCTAGCTCTTCCGGGGGGACACCGAGGCGTTCCCAGGCCAGCCGGGAGACATAGTCCCTCCAGCGTGTCCTAGGTCTTCCCCGGGGTCTCTTCCCGGTGGGACGGGACCGGAACACCTTCCCAGGAAGGCGTTCCGGAGGCATCCGAAAAAGATGCCCAAGCCACCTCAGCTGACCCCTCTCGATGTGGAGGAGCAGCGGCTCTACTCTGAGCTCCTCCCGGGTGACCGAGCTTCTCACCCTATCTCTAAGGGATCGCCCGGCCACCCTGCGGAGAAAGCTCATTTCGGCCGCCTGTATCCGGGATCTTGTCCTTTCGGTCATGACCCAAAGCTCATGACCATAGGTGAGAGTAGGAACGTAGATTGACTGGTAAATCGAGAGCTTCGCCTTGCGGCTCAGCTCTTTCTTCACCACGACAGACCGATACATCGACTGCATTACTGCAGAAGCTGCACCGATCCGTCTGTCAATCTCCCGTTCCATCCTTCCCTCACTCGTGAACAAGACCCCTAGATACTTAAACTCCTCCACTTGAGGCAGGCACTCTCCACCAACCTGAAGTGGGCAAGCCACCCTTTTCCGACTGAGGACCATGGCCTCAGATTTGGAGGTACTGATTTTCATCCCCACCGCTTCACACTCGGCTGCAAACCGTCCCAGTGCATGCTGAAGGTCCTGGTTAGAAGGGGCCAACACGACAACATCATCTGCAAAGAGCAGAGACGAAATTGTGTGGTCCCCAAACCTGACACCCTCCGGCCCCTGGCTGCGCCTAGAAATTCTGTCCATAAAAATTACGAACAGAACCGGTGACAAAGGGCAGCCCTGCCGGAGTCCAACATGCACTGGGAACAAGTCTGACTTACTGCCGGCAATGCGGACCAAGCTCCTGCTTCGGTTGTACAGGGACCTGACAGCCCTTAGCAAAGGACCCAGGACCCCATATTCCCCAAGCACCCTCCACAAGATGCCGCGAGGGACACAGTCGAATGCTTTCTCCAAATCCACAAAACACATGTGGATTGGTTGGGCAAACTCCCATGAACCCTCCAACACCCCGTAGAGGGTATAGAGCTGGTCCAGTGTTCCACGGCCCGGACGAAAACCACACTGTTCCTCCTGAATCCGAGGTTCTACTATCGGCCGTATTCTCCTCTCCAGAACCCTGGCATAGACTTTCCCGGGGAGGCTGAGAAGTGTGATCCCCCTATAGTTGGAACACACCCTCCGGTCCCCCTTCTTATAAAGAGGGACCACCACCCCGGTCTGCCATCCCAGAGGCACTGTCCCCGACCGCCACGCGATGTTGCACAGGCGTGTCAACCAAGACAGCCCCACAACATCCAGAGACTTGAGGTACTCAGGGCGGATCTCATCCACCCCCGGTGCCTTGCCACCGAGGAGTTTCTTGACCACCTCAGTGACTTCAGCCCGGGTGATGGACGAGTCCACCTGGCCGTTGTAATAGTTAATTTACAACGTATTAGCCAGTAATATGCTTTACCGTTATCTACTAACTTACTGGAATAGTCATAAGAATTTAGCAATTGCTAGCGAGTCTGACAAAGGTATTTAATTTCATGGAATAATATCATATTTTTTTCTTTCATGGCAAAACAACATACTTTTTTCTTTCATTCGTGACTGACATTTATACAATAACTATCAATAAAGGCAATGATAACTAACTTTTTCATCAAGTGAAAAGACGAGACAATAATGGAATCTACCAGAAATAATAAATGTCATTGCTCTCAATAGAGTCGAATTTAGGTCTTCCACATGAGAGGCACTGTCTTTAATCACTATGCCATGGCATTACACGTTTCAGCAGTCTCTAGACTCCATTGAGGAATGGGTAAAACTGACTAGTGTTTCTTATTAAGTTTACCTCCACCACAAAAAGCGTCTATTGACTGTATTGCTTTTTCCACTAGCCGTTTTAACAGCTTATAAGTCAGTAACAGGCTTACAAGTATCTACTAACTTCCTAGGAATAAGAATTGAGCAATTGCTAATGAGACTGAAGATCAACTATTCCATGCCAGAAACAGTCGCAATATAACCATGTACAGTTTCAGGTTTTAGCCAATACAGAATAATTCACAATGCATATTTCACTTTGCCTGCGAGGAGACATGAATTCGGGACCTATAGTTGACAAGTCCGCTTCTCTAACCACTATCCTATTTAACAAGGGGTAGTCAGTCAGTCAGTTACAGAGTCAGTCAGTCAGTCACTCACTCAGTAAGAGACATTCGCTCTTCTTAGCCGGCTCCACTTACGCAGTCCGGCAAAAAATAATGGTTTTCAACAGCTTGATTTTCCATTCAAAATTTGTAAAATCTAACTTTTAAGTCTAAGGCATTGTTTCAAGGATTGGTGGACGGTAAAAACAGCTATCTGTAACCTCTCTGTTTTTTGCTGAAGTCTGGGTGCCTGCTCTTTAAGCAGATGACGTTAGACCTTGTACATTCTAGGGTAAAACGGTAAAAGCTTTGCGTTGTGTCTGTGGCTGTTTGATGCTGTTTTCTTGATTCACTAACACAGAAAGTGTTTTTGCAAATATCCTAAGCATCCCAGGAGCACATAACAGAGCATTGTCTCAGGTCATTTCTGTGTGTGTGTATTCATGCATTTGTATGTGACAGAGCTGGAAATGTTTTTAATGAGCTACTGTTGACGACAGATGACAACGACAACAGCATCCACTACCGGTGTACCCTGAGATTAACCAAATACATCCACTACAGGTGTACCCTGAGATTAACCAGCAGCATCTACTACAGGTGTACCCTGAGATTAACCAGCAGCATCCACTACAGGTGTACCCTGAGATTAACCAGCAGCATCCACTACAGGTGTACCCTGAGATTAACCAAATACATCCACTACAGGTGTACCCTGAGATTAACCAAATACATCCACTACAGGTGTACCCTGAGATTAACCAAATACATCCACTACAGGTGTACCCTGAGATTAACCAAATACATCCACTACAGGTGTACCCTGAGATTAACCAAATACATCCACTACAGGTGTACCCTGAGATTAACCAAATACATCCACTACAGGTGTACCCTGAGATTAACCAAATACATCCACTACAGGTGTACCCTGAGATTAACCAAATACATCCACTACAGGTGTACCCTGAGATTAACCAGCAGCATCCACTACAGGTGTACCCTGAGATTAACCAAATACATCCACTACAGGTGTACCCTGAGATTAACCAAATACATCCACTACAGGTGTACCCTGAGATTAACCAGCAGCATCCACTACAGGTGTATCCTGAGATTAACCACCAACATCCACTACAGGTGTACCCTGAGATTAACCAAATACATCCACTACAGGTGTACCCTGAGATTAACCAAATACATCCACTACAGGTGTACCCTGAGATTAACCACCAACATCCACTACAGGTGTACCCTGAGATTAACCAAATACATCCACTACAGGTGTACCCTGAGATTAACCAAATACATCCACTACAGGTGTACCCTGAGATTAACCAAATACATCCACTACAGGTGTACCCTGAGATTAACCAAATACATCCACTACAGGTGTACCCTGAGATTAACCAAATACATCCACTACAGGTGTACCCTGAGATTAACCAGCAGCATCCACTACAGGTGTACCCTGAGATTAACCAGCAGCATCCACTACAGGTGTACCCTGAGATTAACCAGCAGCATCCACTACAGGTGTACCCTGAGATTAACCAAATACATCCACTACAGGTGTACCCTGAGATTAACCAGCAGCATCCACTACAGGTGTACCCTGAGATTAACCAAATACATCCACTACAGGTGTACCCTGAGATTAACCAGCAGCATCCACTACAGGTGTACCCTGAGATTAACCAGCAGCATCCACTACAGGTGTACCCTCAGATTAACCAGCAGCATCCACTACAGGTGTACCCTCAGATTAACCAGCAGCATCCACTACAGGTGTACCCTGAGATTACCCAAATACATCCACTACAGGTTTACCCTAAGATTAACCAGCAGCATCCACTACAGGTGTACCCTGAGATTAACCAGCAGCATCTGATCTCCCCATCCTGCCTGGTCTCGGAGAATGGATCAGCTGTTCACACCCTCATTCACAGTCAGCTCGTCTCTTTGATTGCTCCTCTTTTCTGCTCTATACTTATCTTTTTCTGGTACTTTTCTTCTCATCTTTTTTTTGGGGGTGTCTTAATATTTTTTTTTTCTACCCACCTTGTTTGCCTTCTGTCTCAGCTGGGTTCATTAACCATGATGAAATAACTCACTTTATTTGGTTGATTGACAGCCCAGTGGTTCTAGTAATTTTGAATATTCTCCCCTATGTGTGTATGTGTGTGTGGATGTGTGTGTGTGTATGTATGTAAGTATGTATGTATGAGTGTATGTATATGTATGTGTGTTTGTGTCTTCTATAAAGCTAGTTGCGTGTGTCCCAATCTGCCTGTTTCTGAATTAGCATTTAACATCCGACATCTGGGACCCGAATGATGCTAATCAGAGACTGGGAGTGAAGAGGGGAGAGGAGGTGGTGAGGAGGGGAAAGAGGAGGAGGCGTGAGGAGTGGATCAGGGGAAAGGGGAGGAGGGGTGAGGAGCAGAGAGAGGGGCCCGAAAATGACATCCTTTCCAATCAACAGGAGGCGAGACATGAAAGTGTGACGTCCCGCCGTCTTCCTGCGACCAAGCGAAACTTGGAAGTGTCGAGATCTATGGTGACAGCATCCCGCTTATCTCACAAAGTCACACACACACACACACATACAGAGACACACCCACACACACACACAGCAGGAACTCACACCAGAACCATGTCTACATTTGACATTTGTCCAGGTAGGGAAAGCGTGTTTATATATAACTTGAAAACTAGCGGTAACACTTTACAATAAGGATACAGTAATAATCATTATTAAATGCATTAATTGACATGGATTAATGACTTAGTAATGCATCTAAAAAGCCTTGATTATGTGTGCATGTGTTAGTAAACATATTAACCAAGTATTGGTTAACTGTTGGAATACATATCAATAAACATTAACTAAGACATTAAAACATAGTGTAAACCAATAGTTAATTAATGCATCTACAAATAATGAACTGTGTGTGGTTGTGTCAATAAACATGTAAAGATCTTACATTTTATTAATCTTTCATTATAATCAAACAAATTATTATTGTCTGCAAGTGCTTTTAAGCTATGAAAACATAGTTATGACTTTACAGTTTACAAGGATCACAAAGCTACTTAACTAATAGTAAATTATAAGAACTTAACAGTTTATAACCATTTGCAAGTTCTATTCAGCAATTAATAAACAAATGAATAGTCGTGACTTTACAATAAGGATAACACATTAACATGTAACAGTTCATAATCATCTAAAAGCATTAATAAACTAGAAAATACAGCTTTACAGTCATTAGCATGAATAAATGAGATCTGCATTTTTGCACAAAAGACTATAAAAAGCATCAGACATTTGGGTAATATTACTTTGGAGTTAATGAAATGCTGTTTTTAGTGAGAACATTCAAGCATGTTTAAAGTATATATATAACAGATTCTTGAAACAGCAGAATTATACATGTGATAATTAAGCAATACATTTGGAGTGGAACACGAGTTCTTGAACATCATGAAATATCAACAAGAAATAATACACAGGATTGACAACAGCTATTATTGTTCATGATGGACACAAGAAAAAGCAAGTAAGTAAGCAACAGGTCACTAAGTAACAAGGAAGGTAATGTTCACAGAGGACAAAAGCCTGGCTTCTGTGACTGGACAGTATTCAGCAACAAATGACAGTAGTTGGGGGAAAGGTGTTGTTTGTTAAAGGAATTAGGGTTATTCTATATGTTGCCTTCTAAGAAATGACTTCATTTGAACTGATTATGTTCAATAATAAACGTTTAATTGTTTTTGCTATGATGAAAGACACCAAATCATGGATCTGTAGTTGCATTATGTCATCATGAAATAATTTAAATTAATGTATGGATTCATGTTTGTTATTGGGCCATTCAACAGTTACCTAGACATATTCATGTGTATTAACACATGCACACAAATGATAATTTGCATCAATTAAGATTTGGATTGCAATGCATGAATGTATTGATTGATGTTTTTTACCATGTCCTTTATTAGTTACCTATTCATTTGGTAACATGTTTATTGACACAACCACACACAGTTCATTATTTGTAGATGCATTAATTAACTATTGGTTAACACTATGTTTTAATGTAGTAGTTAATGTTTATTGATATGTGTTCCAAGAGTTAACCAGTAATTAGTTAATATGTTTACTAACACATGCACACATAATCAAGGCTTTATAGATGCATTACTAAGTCATCAATCCATGTCATTTAATGCATTTAATGAGGATTATTACTGTATCCTTACTGTAAAGTGTTACCAAACCAGCTCCTTCTGGCAAAGGTGAGGGCTGTTAGACTCCATTATGTTATGTAGACTTGCAGGCTAGCAAGATGTGAATGATGTTGTTTGTTTGAGTCTGCCAGAAAGACTAGTTTATCAGTAATGTATATGTTCAGCACCTTTCATTTAGTTTTTAGTTGAATGTTGTTTCCAAAATTCAAACATTATTTATTTATTCATGTAAAATAAGCCAATCAGAATTAGTACCAAACTAGTACCTTACTGTCATGTTTCACAGAACAGTTAACAAGGTCCCAACTCAGCCATATCTCCCAGAAATGTTTGACTTCCTGTCCGAACGTCTGTCTCTGAAGTGAACTTAAATGTCTAATACCGACATTAGTTTGAGGAATCTTGTTACAGACACACACACACACACACATACACACACATACTGTACAGTACACTCACATCAACAGGTTGATCCTAAACAGGAAGCCCCCTGCTTAGCCCCATTTCTTTACTTTCCTGTTCCTGACTGTAGGAACATATGACTCGGCAAACAAAGATGGCCGATGACTTGCCGGTGGCAGTCCTGGTCACCAACGACAGCCCACATGGAGGAGGTCAGAGTGGCAGTGGAAGTTACCAACGACAGCCCACATGGAGGAGGTCAGAGTGGCGGTGGAAGTCCTGGTCACCAACGACAGCCCACATGGAGGAGGTCAGAGTGGCGGTGGAAGTCCTGGTCACCAACGACAGCCCACATGGAGGAGGTCAGAGTGGCGGTGGAAGTCCTGGTCACCAACGACAGCCCACATGGAGCAGGTCAGACTGGCGGTGGCAGTCCTGGTCACCAACGACAGCCCACATGGAGCAGGTCAGACTGGCGGTGGCAGTCCTGGTCACCAACGACAGCCCACATGGAGGAGGTCAGAGTGGCAGTGGAAGTTACCAACGACAGCCCACATGGAGGAGGTCAGAGTGGCGGTGGAAGTCCTGGTCACCAACGACAGCCCACATGGAGGAGGTCAGAGTGGCGGTGGAAGTCCTGGTCACCAACGACAGCCCACATGGAGGAGGTCAGAGTGGCGGTGGAAGTCCTGGTCACCAACGACAGCCCACATGGAGCAGGTCAGACTGGCGGTGGCAGTCCTGGTCACCAACGACAGCCCACATGGAGGAGGTCAGAGTGGCGGTGGAAGTCCTGGTCACCAACGACAGCCCACATGGAGCAGGTCAGACTGGCGGTGGAGTGGAAAAGAAACAGAGAACATCATTCAGGATGAAGCAAAGTGACCACGTAGGGTTTAAGGCCAGGTGTCTCTGTAAAGCACTTTGTGACAGCTGCTGTTGTAAAAAGGGCTTTATAAATGAATTTGATTGATTGACCACGTAGGGATCCACATCACCAGCGCCCCTAGGGAGAGAGTAACACATTACCTGGTCCCTCTACATGGACACAGTGGGAAGGACGGCACAGCATCAGAACGGGCCTGGACCGTGCTAGTTGGCAACACCATGTTGTCAATTGAAACAACTCTACCCACCAGCCTCTATCTCATCCGCCTTTGACTATTACTTTCCATTTCCATAACCAGATTTTAAAACCGAGAATAAGATTTTAAAGAAAATTAATTTTAAGACATTTCCCAGAGATTAAGGTGGTTCAGTAGTTATGTACATTACAATATACACTCACCTAAAGGATTATTAGGAACACCTGTTCAATTTCTCATTAATGCAATTATCTAATCAACCAATCACATGGCAGTTGCTTCAATGCATTTAGGGGTGTGGTCCTGGTCAAGACAATCTCCTGAACTCCAAACTGAATGTCAGAATGGGAAAGAAAGGTGATTTAAACAATTTTGAGCGTGGCATGGTTGTTGGTGCCAGACGGGCCAGTCTGAGTATTTCACAATTTGCTCAGTTACTGGGATTTTCACACAAGACCATTTCTAGGGTTTACAAAGAATGGTGTGAAAAGGGAAAAACATCCAGTATGCGGCAGTCCTGGGGGCGAAAATGCCTTGTTGATGCTAGAGGTCAGAGGAGAATGGGCCGACTGATTCAAGCTGATTATAAGAGCAACTTTGACTGAAATAACCACTCGTTACAACCGAGGTATGCAGCAAAGCATGTGTGAAGCCACAACACGCACAACCTTGAGGCGGATGGGCTACAACAGCAGAAGACCCCACCGGGTACCACTCATCTCCACTACAAATAGGAAAAAGAGGCTACAATTTGCAAGAGCTCACCAAAATTGGACAGTTGAAGACTGGAAGAATGTTGCCTGGTCTGATGAGTCTCGATTTCTGTTGAGACATTCAGATGGTAGAGTCAGAATTTGGCGTGAACAGAATGAGAACATGGATCCATCATGCCTTGTTACCACTGTGCAGGCTGGTGGTGGTGGTGTAATGGTGTGGGGGATGTTTTCTTGGCACACCTTAGGCCCCTTAGTGCCTATTGGGCATCGTTTAAATGCCACGGCCTACCTGAGCATTGTTTCTGACCATGTCCATCCCTTTATGACCACCATGTACCCAACCTATGATGGCTACTTCCAGTAGGATAATGCACCATGTCACAAAGCTCAAATCATTTCAAATTGGTTTCTTGAACATGACAATGAGTTCACTGTACTGAAATAAATACAGCAATTATCTTAAACATGTGAACATTTCCACCTTTTTCATTATTAACTGACTGAAATAAGTTGCTGAATAGTTTTAAAAAATATATTTTTAAAAGGTTTCAGCACTTTTGAAAAAGTCAGCAGGACCTCTTCTGTCCTACTTTCTAGGGGAACCTGGTTCTACCTTTGGGATTTCAGGACAGAGAATAGCTTTTACTGGGCCAAGTGGGAGGTGCCCTCCTATAGTGGTGGGATGGAAAAGAGACCCGGCCTGACAGACAGAGGTGCTTAAATAAGGGATGTAGTGTTTGAGCTTTGTCTGAAGGTAAGGCGGGGCAGTTATCTGCTGCTCTGTAGGCCAGCACCATGGTCTTAAATGTAAGCATGCCAAACTAGCGTGTGAAGAATCAGGGAGAACTTGATGGCACTGGACAAAGCTGGACGGCATGCTACGTTCCCAAATAGTTGCAGGGGTTTTGATGGCAAAAGTACAAAGCTGTACCAGAAATGAAGTGGAGTAGTTTAGATGTGAGATGACAGCATCTGGAGTAGTACCTGCCCCTCTTCCTGTGTGAGGTAAGGCCATACTCTACAAATGTTGTTAAGCAGAAACCTGGAGGAGTAAGTCACCACCTTGAGATTTTTCAGGGAGTTACATAGAGCTTTCCAGGGCTCTGCCAGATTTCTTGGCACTCTGGAAGGGTGGGACACTGTGGAGTTGTCAACCGTGATGGTGAGGTCCTGGAACAGACTGGCCTTGCATAAGAGAAAGAGCCTGTCTATCTTGTTGAGGTTGAGCTTGAGGTGGTTAGCTGACATCAAAGCAGAGTTGTCAGCCATGTATGCAGAGATTACCTGCACATTATTGGCAACATTTCAACCGTCTACAAAACATCCCTAGCCCTAACTCCTTGCCCTAACCCTAACCCAGACATCTAAGCAAGTATTTGCATATCAACAGATTGTCGATAGTGTGACTATCGTAACAAAGCGCAACCACCGCTGAACCTACTGTACCGTTTATTCGTCATATACCGGCTACATTAACTGGGCACTTATACTGTACAGAAAATCCCATATGTTAAGTTGTTATCCAAACAGTTGTACGTCAGCTGTTCTATTTTGCAGCAGTATTGATTTTAGGAGCTGGGATGACAAGCGTTTCACTATACATGATAATCCATCTGCCAGTCTGGACAGTCTCATTCCCATGTGTATGTACAATACTGTGCAAAAGTCTCAGGCAAACTAAAGTCATTTATATGGACAGTAAGTGTTAAAAAATAATAATATATATGATTTTCATGTATTTATACATATTTATATATATATAGTTGTGCTCAAAGGTTTGAATACCCTTGGAAAATTGGTAATATATGTACCATTTGTAAAGAAAACACGAGTGAGCAGGCAAAACACATGCCTTTTATTTTTTTATGGGATTCCCATTCAACTGTAGGACATAACAGAATGGTGCAATCATAAAACCAAACATGGCAAAAGAAATTATAATGAACTGACACCTGTTCAAAAGGCTGCATACCCTTAGTACTTAATATAGAGTATTGCCCCCTTTAGCATCAATGCTAGCGTGCCATCTTTGGTAATAGTTGTCTATGAGGCCCCCAAATTCTTGCATTAGTTTTGACAAAATGCCTCCAGGTCATGCAAAGTCTTTGGTCGTCTTGCATGAGCCGCACGTTTGAGATCTCCCCAGAGTAGCTTGATGATATTAAGATCAGGAGACTGTGATGGCCACTCCAGAACCTTCACCTTTTTCTGCTGTAACTACTGGAGGGTCAACTTGGCCTTGTGCTTAGGGTCATTGTTGTGCTGGAAATACCAAGAGCGTCTCATGCGCAGCTTTCATGCAGAAGAAACCAAATTGTCTGCCATTCTACAAACATATCGCTTATGGCTGTGACCATAAAGCTCTATTTTGGTCTCGTCACTCCAAATTATAGTGTGCCAGAAGCTGTGAGGCGTGTCAAGGTGTTGTCAGGCATATTGTAACCAGGCTTTTTTGTGGCATTGGTGCAGTAAAGGCTTCTTTCTGGCAACTCGACCATGCAGCTCATTTTAGTTCAAGTATCGTCGTATTGTGCTCCTTGAAACAACCACACCATCTTTTTCCAGAGCAGCCTGTATTTCTCCTGAGGTTACCTGTGGGACTTTGTATCCCAAACAATTCTTGGCTGAAATCTTTCTTGGTCTACCTGACTTTGGCTTAGTATCAAGAGATCCCTGAATTTTCCACTTCTTAATAAGTGATTGAACAGTACTGACTGGCATTTGCAAGGCTTTGGATATCTTTTTATATCATTTTCCATCTTTATAAAGTTCCATTACCTTGTTACACAGGTCTTTTGACAGTTCTATTCTGCTCTCCATGGCTCAGTATCTAGCCTGCTCAATGGATCCACATGAGAGCTAACAAACTCATTGACTATTTATACACAGACACTAATTGTAATTTAAAAATCCACAGGTGGGGGAAATTCCCATTTAATTCCCATTTTCACCTGTGTGTGTCACCTTGTGTGTCTGTAAACAGGCCAAACATTCAAGGGTATGTAAACTTCTGATCAGGGCCATTTGTGTGATTTCTGTTATTATTATGATTTAAAAAGGAGCCAAACAACTATGTGATAATGAATGGCTTCATATAATCACTATTCCTTAAATAAAAGACAGGTTTTTTTGCATGATCAATCTTATTGGGAAAACAGTCATATTTTTTTCAAAATCAATGCCAAAATTTCACAGTTTCAGCCAGGGTAATTTTTTGAAAGAAAACCCTACCCAAATGAATGTCCTTAGTTGGACTATCTGGTGCCTCAGTCTTATGTGTCGGCCTACGTGAGTGTGTCTGCGTTTGTGTGCTTGTGTGTCTCTGTCTCTTTCAGCTGATTCGTGATGCACACACAGAACATGGTGTTGGGTGTCCTCTGGTCTCCACATCCTGCACTGCGGTGACGGTTGCCTCGTCTTTGTGAGTTAAAAGCCGTAATGCCGCGACCCTCCGGAAACAAAAGATCACAGCTGGGCGTTTAGAAAGAAAGCGTCTCTCTCTCATCCTCTCTGCTCTTTCGCCTTCTATTCCTCTCCCTCCCACTCGCTCTCTGTCTCTCTCCGAATGCCAGGAAACCAATGTGTTCCAAATGGCTTGGTGTGGTCTAGGTTGTGACAGGCCCCCATGGGGTTTCACTGGATCCTTGTTATCTATCAGGGGAATAGGGTGACACATGGTACGCACTAAGAATTATTCACAAGGTTTTGGAATTAGGACCTGAGAGTCACTGCTACTGCTGTTCACTGCTACTGATCCTGAGAGTCACTGCTACTGCTGTTCACTGCTACTGCTCCTGTGTGTCACTGCTACTGCTGCTCCTGAGAGTCACTGCTACTGCTGTTCCTGAGTGTCACTCCTACTGCTGCTCCTGAGTGCCACTGCTACTGCTATTCCTGAGAGTCACTGCTACATTTGTTCCTGAGAGTCACTGCTACATTTGTTCCTGAGAGTCACTGCTACATTTGTTCCTGAGAGTCACTGCTACTGCTCTTCCTGAGAGTCACTGCTACTGCTGTTCCTGAGAGCCACTGCTACTGCTGTTCACTGCTACTGCTGTTCCTGAGAGCCACTGCTACTGCTGTTCACTGCTTCTGCTGTTCCTGAGAGTCACTGCTATTGCTGTTCCTACTGCTACCATCCAATGTCAGTTAATTCTGCACTTCTGTCACATGCACATATACACACACATACATACACACACATGCACACCATATTTTCATGACTTCTCATTTAAAAAACATTTTCCTCCATACCCTAAGCTTAACCTTAGCCCAACCATTAAACTCAAACCCTAAACCAAAACCTTACCCAAAGCTCTTCAAGATATGAAATGTCAGGACTTACACACACACACTCGCACACACACACACTCTGACCTTTTAGACCTCTCTGAGAACATTGATTATCATCTCTGAATACCTGCTGAGTGGACACTAAAAACCACTGTGTAATTATGATAGTGATTAAGGAAGATATAGTTTACAATCTACAGAGCCACACACACAGGAAGATATACATTCAGCTATATTCAGATCCTGAAGTGAAAGTGTGTGTGCATTACAGAAAGAGAAAGAAAGAGGGAAGTAGAATGAGAGAATGAGCGACAGAAAGCTGCTTGTGCTGTTGCCAGCCTGTGAAGAGATAACAGTAATGGTGGAACTCTGGCTCATTCAACAGGACATAGCTTTTACCCATTTCAGACATTCCCAGTCCCCTTGAGAAAAGATAAAGTATTTTATTGCATTTCAGACATTTCTAGTCCCTGGGAGGAAAGATTAAGTATTACATTCCATTTCAGACATTCTCAGTACCCTTGAGGAAAGATAAAGTATGATATTCCATTGCACTCCATTATATTTTTTCACAATTCAGTCCAAAACTAGACTGAAGCCAAATATTATCAGTTGGTTATCACAGCATCTTTTACTCCACATTCAGATTTAACAAATTTATTTTAGTGTTTGTGGGGTGTAATCAATCTTTATCAATATAAATATATATGAATGAATTAAAGTGTTAAATAACAACACAATGTGTTATTAATCAATATAAATCAATAACCATGCAGGGGCGACTGGTCATTAGGGGCAGGTGGCACATCCCGAACCTGTTGTTAATAGAAAGAACTGCAACAAAATTATGTTATTCTAATTTCTCAAAGATTACTTCCTATAATTTATTAACTATGAATATAGCATCTTCCTAAATTGCATATAATTTGTGTTAGGATTTTATTTCATGTTCATTGGTCCCTGCCTTGCTGCTTCAGAATGGATTCTGCCGATTCTAGTTCACAGAAGTAGGCCATAGGCTAAGCGTGAATGCGGGGCTAGCCCCTTTCTCACAATGCAATGTAAATTGTACATGTGAAAATATTAATACGCATGCTCAGAATGTTAGTGTGATCAATGTAGATTTTGTAGATAGAATTTGATGAAAAGTAGGGCTGACAGCCAGTAGCCCCACTACAGCGTCATTTCGTATTTCAGACCTGATTGGCTGTCTGTCTGTCTGGCGCCAACATTAGTCGGCAAGAAGAGCAAGGAGGGTAGATTGTCTTAGCTAGCTTGTTAGCTTCATAAAATCCAGATAACTTGAGAAAATTAATAAAGTGGATTTCATACTCGAGCACCGGTTTGAAACCCTTAATTTGGAGGAGAAACTTGGAGTAAAATGACTTGGTGCCCATCAGCAATGGAATATTGTAACCGCGGGTTTAACATGGAGTGGTTTTTGAAGAAAATGTGGCTAATGGTTAGCATACAAAAGAAGGCACTCTTCTGTTTTCCATTTCTGCTATTTGGTGGAGATGGTACTTTGTCGAGGACGGGTTACAAAGATTTGAAACATCTTTCTGAGAGGATTGCAAAACATGAAAGCAGCCAGAGTCATCTGGACAATGCTGGGAAATTGGGCTTACTTGGAAGGGTAAATGTCACAGCCCAAGTTGACAGTGCATACAGGCGCTCCATTGAACAGCATAACAAACAGGTTGAGGAAACAGGTACGTTCTCAGTCAGATCACAACATGTATTAAACTGTGTGGAAAATATGAAACCGCACTGCAGGGGCATGACGAGTCGGTGGACAACCTGAATCCTGGAATATTCACATGCATTTTCGAGACTATGTGTGAGGGCGATTAGAGATTTCAGAGGCACTATGACGCTCAGCCCATGATGGTGCGGCTGTATTGAGTGGAAAAGTCCGAGGGGTACAGACGCTAATGAAAGCGACACACCCACATGCCCAGTTTGTTCACTGCTATGCTCACCAGCTTATCCTGACCTTGCAGCAACGTTGTTCAGCAAGGATGAGCATCCTGAAGGTGTTTTCTTTGCTGATTTAACTGCTTCTGCCACCTTTTTCTCTTGTGCTCCAAAACATTGCGGCACTTGCTGAGGCAACACAGAGACTCATTCCAAGGCCACCCACTGTACGATGGAACTTTAAAAGTAGAACTGTCAATGCAATTTGGGAAAACCGCACTGCACTGCTCCTCTGTATGGAGGACATACGCACACAACCAGGATGGGATGAGGCCACCATAAGTGAGGCATACTGCCTGGAAAAAAACTCCAGGCCTTTCTGCCACTGCTGGAATTTTTCTTCCTAATGCCAGAAGTTGATGTTTTATACAACACTCTGAAAAAACGGAGCATCGATGCATCTGGGATTAGCAGTGCGCTCACCCGTTTCAAGGGAGTATGTGGAAGCAAACAGACGAGCCAGGCCGAAGAATAACCAACAGAGCTCTGGTGATGGAGGCATGCAACACAGTCATCTCCCAGGAGGAGTAGAGGTTTTCACAAAGTGACCACATGATCGCTGCCAAGCTGGTTGACAGCTCGCTCTTCCCACAATTTGTCCTGCCATTCCCTACATTTGAGCTTGACTGTGCGGTGAAAGTATGGCCTCTAGGAAACGAGGAAAAGTTGAAGTCTGAGCTGAACACTCTGTACCGCCACCCTGAGCTTCACATTTACAGTATATATATATAGTATATACTGTATATACAACAATGAAAGTGGCCTACTTCATGATAATCCAGAGGAGGTGGTGTTAAGAACTGATGTGCGTGATATTTGTTCTAGAGCATTTTGTTCCTGGGTACGGATTTCATAAACTAGATGACAATAATCTATGTACACCCAATGGCAACTGTGGTCACCAGTCAGCAGTTCCTGTAATTCCGTCAATTCAGGGGCATTCGACAGGGTGGCCCAGTTGCGCCTATCATTTGTCACACTTATGATCTAGAATCCGATTAGGTATTTTCGAAACATTCCCACCATATA
This sequence comes from Esox lucius, assembly GCF_011004845.1. Lineage (NCBI taxonomy): Eukaryota > Metazoa > Chordata > Actinopteri > Esociformes > Esocidae > Esox > Esox lucius. Next base: position 3,037,890 of record NC_047573.1, read on the forward strand.
CATCGACTTGCCTTATCAAGGCTTTCCAACTGGCATTGTCTGATTTGGCTTGGTCACAGCGGAGGGAGAAGGAAATCATAGCTACCAATCACAAGTTTCATATCAACTATTGCAGGGTAAATTTAATGTAAAACAAATCTCTTTTTTGCAGACATCTCCAAATTGGGAACTTTGTAGGGTCACATGTTCCACAGCATGGCACCCAAACAAAATAATTGTATTTTAGATAGTATTACCTTTGTCAAACTCTGTTAAAAAGCGACGGCCTCTAGGCAGTGTAATGCACTATTAGTTCATGTAGGGGCATCCGCGAGTAGAATTACAAGATCTTGATTTAGAGAACCTAGATGGTGTCTGAAAGGTTTCTCTCAATAATGGCCACAGCCCAATGAATGCCAGACACAACCATGTTCAGTTTGTATTGGTACCCAGGTAACAACAGTTCAAGGGTTAAACTGCCCAACATTTACTGGGCACTCGTATTTAACAATATATCTATGCTTTTGAACTATTTCCCTAGACCAGTGGAACAGTCCTTTAGGCTCAGTTGAGTAGAATTAGCGGGAGGGAATGGCCGTTTCTCTCTTTACTCTGATCGTCACGCTTTTGAAATGGAGCTTTAGGATTTAGGAAATGTCACACATAAGGAAAATATATATATACAGTACTACTAATAGAACTTCAGCCTTTTATACCAGCTATACCAGTGGTCACTGGATAAGTAGACCAATGCAGGCTAATTCTGTGAGGAATTATAGCAGTGTTACTTCTGCTTCTTCTTTTTACACAGCTTGTTATAATAAAAATCCTGTTGCTATGATAGTACTTGCTGTCTCCTTATGTGCCATCTGAGTATTTTATGTGTACACCTTTGTTGTTTTATAAGTCTTAGTACTATTATTTTTGAAAGTAACTTTTTCTCTTAAAATGTGTGACTTAATTCACTTCTACAATGAAGGTTGCTGTCTTTACAGTGCATTTTGTTAGGTCACAGCCTTATTCAACTATTCCATATTGACCAAGCAAACAAATACATAAAAAAGACACTTGACACATTGGAAGACAGATTTGTTGGATCACCTTTGGCAGTGAGTCTTGAGTGACTAGAGTCTTCTTGGGTATGACGCTACAAGCTTAGCACATCTGGATTTTGGGAGTTTCTTCCATATTTCTCAGCAGATCCTCTTAAGCTCAGGTTAGATCCCCTTTAATATTCTTTGAAATATCAGCCAATTTTGTGCTTAGTTAGCTTATAGCTGGCAACAGATGGGTCCTGAGATGGGTTCTTGGGAGCTAAGTTCATCTGCCAACAGATGACGAGGACTGGGTTCTGAGATGAGTTCATGGGAGCTAGATACGTCTGTCAACATTAGCTCTCTGTCTGCCTCGTTGAAAGTATCTTGCTTAGCTTTTTATTTCCTCTTCGTTTTGTCATCTTGTCAATATTTTGAAGTGATAGGTCATGAGAGAACAAAATGAAATTGTATTAAAGATGAACGGAGCTCTAACAAACTATGTGTACTCAATGGGATGCTCTCTAGTGCCCTGAACAAGGGATTCTCATGTAGTTCTATCTTTAACTGGCTTCTGTTTTCCACCTGTTCCCTCGTGGCAGAGTGAAGGAGGGAGACAGTAAAGGATGTAGAGAGGAAGGGAAGAAAGGGACAGAGGGAGGGATGAGAGGAAAGGGGGAGATAGGGAGGGAGGGATGAATGGTAAGGAAGGACGGGAGGAGGGATGGAAGGAGAGAAAAAGAAGGAGAGGCTTGAGGAGAAGGATGCAGTGAGAAGGATGGGGAGGGACAATAGACTGAAAGAAATGATTATGTTTTTGCACTGTGAGAATTTGTGGAACTGGTGTATGCCAGCTTGGCGTGTTCATTCTTATCACACAATTTATGAGTCCTGGCAGTGGTGAGATGGCAATCTTTTTGACAGGCCAAAGGTTCCCAAGGTCATAAACGCCATCTGAGGTGTGAAGGCTGAAGAAACTTGTAATAACTAGGAATAAATAGATGAATTCTAAATGTTGTAGTAGATTGTGGAAAGAGCAGTTGTTGTGTTACATCAATCACAATCCTGTTTGATGTATTTTCAGGTTGAGTATATTGATTTTGCCTGTTAGCTGGTTGGTTTTTCTCAGCATAGATGAAGTCACAGTGAAGTCTGATGGAGCCTATAAACTGTCAAACTAAATTCTTGTCCACTCAATCAGCGTTTCATAAAATGTATAAGACAAAAAAAACATAAGATGTTTTGTTATTGTCTCCAGACTAATAAGCTGCAATGAGAACTACACAAGGATGTTCCCGGGATATAACTGGTTAAATCATAATCACATGATGTTGAAACCCTTTCTCAGACCAAACTCTGCCACGCACACAAATTGTCTGTTTCTTCTCCAGAAGGAATCTGAATGCTTCCAAAAAGATTTTTTGTTTGTATCAAATTGTTCTGACTGGATTCCCTTAGGATTCCCTGTTCTGATTGGACAGTGTTTTCGCTAATTGTTCCAAGAAACTTATGGGTTGGGCTATAACCAAAGCCAACATGGGTCAGGCATCATTTAGAACATTCCGATTGGTTAACCATTTTGTTCAATATCAAACAAATGCACGTCACCTAAACCAGGGTTTTCCCCACCACAGACTGTAGCACACCAAAATATCTTTGCAGCCCGGTAAGTTCTCTGACATGAGTTTGACCAAAATCAAACACATGTACCGGTATTTATTCTAATTTAATTGACCCCAGCAGATATGCAGTCTTCTTTTCATCTGCCTGCCAAAGATCCAGCATGCAAACTTTTCTTGGGAGAATACAAAACCCTTTTCAACCCACCATTCTTTTATCTCTGCCTTCTCTGATGCAAGCTAGCTAAAGAAACAGGGGGCTCTTGTTAGCCAAGTTAGATGACCAAAGGCTGTTTACTCACCTCTCATCTCATCAAATTCATGGTTAGCGTGCTAAAAAGACAATTATTTTGCATATCAATCATGTCCATGTAGGCTTGTTACTTCAAACTCTACTTCCTTGCTATTCTTTGCAACGTTTGTGTAGTGCGTCTTGTCTGGGAGGAGGCTGGAAGGTCAGAGATGGATGTATGGGGCTGTGACTTCACAAAAGATCTTGTAAGGAGTCAGATATATTCTTGGCTTACAGAAAGGGTGTCGCTGAGTGTGTTGATAACCCACCCTGCCTGCTTTACTGTTAATATAACTAGCCTAAATGTACTTGTGTCATGTCTTTACGGATATGATTTGGGTCTATTAGGCTACCGCTGCTTTATTTCATTCACATTTATTCCCAGTTGCGTCTCTATTCTTTTGTGTAAATAAGTAGGCCTTTCGGAAACTTTCATCATTATTTTGGTAAGACAGTGTGGTTGAGCGTAGTTGCGATCTCATGGGCTGTTTGTTATAAATGAATTATCCTGTCTACTGTATCTTGCAGCCTATATTAAGAACTTTGGTGCTTTAGTGTGTATAGCTGCTGTCATTGATGTTTATTGGCAAGCAGAGGAGACTTCACTCCAGCCTGTTACTTCAAAAGCATTCAATGGCTTTTGGGGGTTCCCTGAACAACCACCATGAGCTAGTACTACTCTGTCATTTTTAAAATGTTAGCTGTTACCAATTAACCTAAAATCTGTAGAAAATGTTATATAAAATGTGATTTGTTCACTGACATCAGCTAAGTAAATTGTAAAAAGTACAGTTGTGCTTTTTACCTCCAGCAGGTTCTCATGATTGCCAGTTTTGCAGCTGATTCACTGATGGTGTCAGTTCGTCCTTGCAGGAGTGACACAATCAATTCATTGTTGTGTCAGGCAATGCCAACTCCTAAGACAAACAGCATCGCTCACTGTTCCATGCGAACAGACAACACAAAGCGTGCTATGAGGTTCTGAATAATGACTAAGTCTACCATACTTGAATGAATGGATCAGGAAAAGAAGCTAACGCCAGTAATCTGATGCCTATCGCAAATAGATTGACTGCCTGTTAGTGATCCTTCTGGTGTGCTGGGATCTGCACCTCAACCTCGGTCCTAACGCCACTGTGCTAGCGTTACTCACTAGAGTGGAAAGCCGAGGATGGCCTTGTCCATGTACTCAGTGGACGGTCTCTAGCCAGTCTGTTCCTAGCATGATGACTGTCATAATTAAATATCAGTGCCCAGTAACAGCGTACCAGACTGTCCCGAATCAATATGTATATATATATATATATATATTTATTACACTGTGTGTGTATATATATATATATATATATATATATATATATATATATATATATATATACACACAACAAACAGAAAAAATGATGAGAGCACTGCGCCTTTTTCTTTCCTTTCCAAAAAAGTTGAAAAGGAAGGTTTTGAGTGAGGAACAGAAGCGTTCAATTTGCAGTGGTCTCTTATTTTTTCTGGAGCTGTATATAGCCTTAACTCAGCAGTCAAAAAACATTTACCTTTTTCCAAACTGTAACATGCTTGAGTCCCAAGCTAAGCCTCGGGGTGTCCCAGGGACACTGCCGTGTTACTTTCCACAAAAGTGTGTTTTTTGACCAATTGAGCAAAAGGATAATGGGAGATTTTAACATAAATTGAGAAGACAAGAAGCAAAACCCTCAAAGGGACTACATACATTTTACCTCACAAAGCTAGTTAAAGGACTAACAGGGTTGACTTGTTTTTATGAGGAACATGGTGACTTTGTGTTCAACAATAAACCAGAAAGAATTACTAAATCATTTAACTGGGCTTCCTGAACAGAATCTTACAATTATAGACTTTTCAAAGCTGAGGTTTCACTTGTGACCAGCACCCAAAACCAGCATCCAGTTAATACAGCGTCCACTGTATTAACTGATTTTTCCAGAAGTTATTCTGAAAAAGCAGTTAATACAGTGGATTAGCCGTCTTTCTGGTTCAATACAGACTACAATAAGAAAGTGTCATCCAAACGTGTCCCAAGTATTATGTGTCCCAAGTAGTATGGAAAGAGTACTTCCCATGACAAAATTGAGAATTCTGAAAAATCAGACCAGAGCTTTAGTCTCCAGCATAATAGACGAAACCTGAAGAAATTCGACAGGCTACTATACCTTTATCAGCGTTATTGGTGAAGATAAGGAAGACTCAATTGATTTGGGAGAACCCTATGACATTCTTGATAGACATGAAAGACTTGAAAACGACTGTATATCTAGGTGAATGACAAGATGCCGTTAAAATAGCAAAAGCTTTCAGCAGCTATTTTGCACTGGTTCCTTGGGTTCATTGCCCGTGAATTACACTCAACCTGTCATCAGCATGAGAAAGGTTTCTGTATTTAAGGTGAACATTGTGATTAGTTCACTAAAGAACTAATTTTAACTACAAAGACTAACTTTCTGGCCCCCCTTTCAGACATCACTAACACCTCTATTGGTCAGGAGGTGTGCTACATATCTGGAAGTCTGCCACAATAACACACATTTTTCAAATCAAGTGACGCTGCTGACATGAGCATCTACAGGTCCATTATTGTATTACCTTTAGTGTCAAAGCTTTGCCAAAAAGTAGAGGCAGAATAACTGCTTGTGCACTTTAGAAGCAGTCCCTTCACATAATGCCTTACGCAGTTTGGCTTCTGAGCCAGTCCACAGAAACTGACTTGTTTTTTTCTGGAAATGGTGAAGCCCAGAATGGACAAAGCTGATGTTGTGTCCACTCTTTGATGTGGGCACGCCCCAATGGTCAGAACCAGGGCCACTTCTGTTCAGACTGTACATTAATGATCTGGCTTCTATCTGCACTATCTGGTCAGAAGTTTTAATATATACAGGCGATACAGTGATTGATGTGAATGCAAAGAGCAAACAGCAAGGTGATGAAAAAAAGTCATGCAGTAATGGAACATGTTACTCAGTGGCTCAGTGACTCATGTTTATACCTCAGTGTGAAGAGAACGGGTTGCATGTTCTTCACAAAGAGGGCAATGGATGGTACTGAGCCAGGCAGCCACTTTATGTCACAGTGCAGAAACTCTGGCGTCATGCTCAAATCTAATCTTATTCTATGTATCTTGGCATCATGCTTAACTCCAGTCTTATTCTATGTACCTTGGCATCATGCTTAACTCCAGTCTTATTCTGTGTACCTTGGCATCATGCTTAACTCCAGTCTTATTCTATGTACCTTGGCATCATGCTTAACTCCAGTCTTATTCTATGTACCTCGGCATCATGCTTAACTCCAGTCTTATTCTAAATATCTTGGCATCATGCTTAACTCCAGTCTTATTCTATGTACCTTGGCATCATGCTTAACTCCAGTCTTATTCTATGTACCTTGGCATCATGCTTAACTCCAGTCTTATTCTATGTACCTTGGCATCATGCTTAACTCCAGTCTTATTCTATGTTCCTTGGCATCATGCTTAACTCCAGTCTTATTCTATGTACCTTGGCATCATGCTTAACTCCAGTCTTATTCTATGTACCTTGGCATCATGCTTAACTCCAGTCTTATTCTATGTACCTTGGCATCATGCTTAACTCCAGTCTTATTCTATGTTCCTTGGCATCATGCTTAACTCCAGTCTTATTCTATGTACCTTGGCATCATGCTTAACTCCAGTCTTATTCTATGTACCTTGGCATCATGCTTAACTCCAGTCTTATTCTATGTACCTTGGCATCATGCTTAACTCCAGTCTTATTCTATATACCTTGGCATCATGCTTAACTCCAGTCTTATTCTATGTACCTTGGCATCATGCTTAACTCCAGTCTTATTCTATATACCTTGGCATCATGCTTAACTCCAGTCTTATTCTATATACCTTGGCTTCATTTTCATCCATTCAGTCTGTCTATGCACAGGCTGAGGGTGCTCGATCAAAAGCCCATTAGCCACCACGACTGTAGCACTCTGAGAAAACCTTTCAACATGGATGAAAGTTGTATATTCATGATCCTATATGGTCTGACCACCTCACATAGTATTTTTATAACCCATGGCTTCAAATCCACAGGGTCTGCCATGAGAGGTGACTATTGCTCCCCTAAGGAAAAGCACTTTCAGTCACACGGCTTTCTCTGTGACAGCTTCCCATGTCTCGAGCTCTCAGCCCTTAGACACACGCTAATTCACCACTTAACATGCTCTCACACACAACCTAAAGTCACGGCTGAAGCACCCATCGGGCGCATGAATACAGACTCTAGTGACAAGCATTATATATTTGCTCTTAATGTTGTTGTTTATTGGCATGTGGAGACTGACTGATTCAAAATGTCCGTGTTGGGGCTGAGCCCAAAAATCAACTCATGTTCTGCCTCTAACATTGTCTATTTCATTATATTTGCCCACAACATTGTTTGTAGAACACATGTTTTAATCTTGGTGGGATTCATCTCATTGGAGGTTTTTGTGTGAATCTATCATGTATACTTTAATTTGTTCAAATCCCTACTCTACGGTAGAGCTTCGTTTGTAATTCACTGTTGGTAATTCTTACGGAGCATATGCCTTCGGTTCAAACATGATATTAAGTACGGCTAAGATTGATTAGATAATTCAAAACTGAGACTGAATCACTGGAATAGTGTGTTTTGTGTCTCTGAAGCCGGTCGTTAAGACGTTCTCATTCATATGCTACATCCCATGGAGTACATGTAGGACAGGCATGTGGCCTGTGTACAACTAATCCGAGAAGTGAACATAATCATGGACGTTTGGACGTTCGTAGATGCAGTCATCTCACGTCCTCACTCCTCCCAATAATGAACATAATGACATTTTCACTTCAGTATAGGAATGTTCAAAGGTCTGAATTGATGGAGGGAACAAATGATCCAGACATCTCCTGGCTGCTGTCGGATATGTAGCCAGAGTCATCTGTTTCAGAGCTCAGTGTGTGACTGGTGTGTGTGTCCATGACCAAGGCATGTTGGAACATGGAGACCAGAGTGACCCAGCTAATGATGGATGGGGACTGGTATGACCTTGGACAGGACAGAACTACCCCTCCATCTGTCTTTCTCTCTCTCATTCTCACTTTCTCTGTCTCTCTTTTCTTCAGTCTCTCTTCTTCTCCCCCTCTCTTATTCTCTCTTTCTTTCTTTCCTTCTCCACCTTCTTCCTCCCTTCCTCGTCCGCTCTCTCCCCGATCTGCACCCTTTTCTCCTCTGGGTCTCCCAATAGTCCATCCCTTTCTCCCTCCTTCACTTCCTGTCTGCCTCGCCAGCATTTCTTAGTAACGAGCCAGGTGACAAACAACCTGTTGTCCCACTGACCTTGGCTGCCCTCCCCTTCGGCTTTGCATGTTGCCACTGCGCATCCTGCCAAACTCCTTGGGCTCAAAGTGGCATCACAATTCAGTGGGGAAGGGCCTTTAAATCAAGAGTCAGGGGAAGGACCTTTAAATGTAGAGTCAGGGGAAGGACCTTTAAATGTAGAGTCAGGGGAAGGACCTTTAAATGTAGAGTCAGGGGAAGGACCTTTAAATGTAGAGTCAGGGGAAGGACCTTTAAATGTAGAGTCAGGGGAAGGACCTTTAAATGTAGAGTCAGGGGACGTGCCTTTAAATGCCTTCCGGCTGGCCCTCTTATGTTGCTGCAGGAAAGACAGCTAAAATAATACTAAGATGGAAGTGAACGGAATTACAAAGATCAAAATCATGAAATATTTACAGTTAACAGGAATACGTTTGTGGTCCTTTGACTGGCACAGTGGTCTAAGTCGCTGCCTCTTAGTACAGCTGTACAGTGTTCAAACTCACTGCCTCCAGTGCAGCTGTACAGTGGCCCAAGTCACTGCCTCCAGTACAGCTGTACAGTGGCCCAAGTCACTGCCTCCAGTACAGCTGTACAGTGTTCAAACTCACTGCCTCCAGTGCAGCTGTACAGTGGCCCAAGTCACTGCCTCCAGTACAGCTGTACAGTGGCCCAAGTCACTGCTAGTCACATTCTCTAAGTTTGTTAGAGTTCTCCTACCACTGTTTCAAGTTTCAAGGTTTATTTGTCAAATGTTTATCGGCTGGGTACTGGGTCGGGACGTCCTGTCACTTGTTATCTCTGTCCACATGCCTCTCCAGAGGTCTCTGTCCACATGCCTCTCCAGAGGTCTCTGTCCACATGCCTCTCCAGAGGTCTCTGTCCACATGCCTCTCCAGAGGTCTCTGTCCACATGCCTCTCTAGAGGTCTCTGTCCACATGCCTCTCCAGAGGTCTCTGTCCACATGCCTCTCCAGAGGTCTCTGTCCACATGCCTCTCTAGAGGTCTCTGTCCACATGCCTCTCCAGAGGTCTCTGTCCACATGCCTCTCTAGAGGTCTCTGTCCACATGCCTCTCTAGAGGTCTCTGTCCACATGCCTCTCCAGAGGTCTCTGTCCACATGCCTCTCCAGAGGTCTCTGTCCACATGCCTCTCCAGAGGTCTCTGTCCACATGCCTCTCTAGAGGTCTCTGTCCACATGCCTCTCCAGAGGTCTCTGTCCACATGCCTCTCTAGAGGTCTCTGTCCACATGCCTCTCTAGAGGTCTCTGTCCACATGCCTCTCTAGAGGTCTCTGTCCACATGCCTCTCCAGAGGTCTCTGTCCACATGCCTCTCCAGAGGTCTCTGTCCACATGCCTCTCCAGAGGTCTCTGTCCAGATGCCTCTCTAGAGGTCTCTGTCCACATGCCTCTCTAGAGGTCTCTGTCCACATGCCTCTCTAGAGGTCTCTGTCCACATGCCTCTCTAGAGGTCTCTGTCCACATGCCTCTCCAGAGGTCTCTGTCCACATGCCTCTCTAGAGGTCTCTGTCCACATGCCTCTCTAGAGGTCTCTGTCCACATGCCTCTCCAGAGGTCTCTGTCCACATGCCTCTCTAGAGGTCTCTATCCACATGCCTCTCCAGAGGTCTCTGTCCACAGCAAAATATCTTATAACTGGGAGAATGTTTTTCAATGCACTTTGTGTTGGTAAGGGAATATCTGCTTGATTAGAGAAAGACATTATAATTCTGCTCAAAAAGTCTTCATCATTAAAAATATAAATATATTTACAGAAATAATGTAATTAGACAATATGTCTCAGCTCAGAAATGTCCAGTTTCCCCAGTGGTGACACATGCTACATGTTATTGAAGTTAGGTTGTACTAAATCAGGTCTATTTAAATAATTAGGTGGCAAACTAAATATATTCTGAACCAATTGCTTCAACTCTGCCCTCTTACAGTACAATCATGCATACACACACACACGCACACACGGGTACACGCACACACGCACACACACACACACACACACACACACACACACACACACACAACACCCATACCCAGTCCACACCAACTAGACCAGTAGAACTGGGTCATTATTTCTGGCTATAGTGTCTGGTGATAAGAGTAGTGTTTGCCATTCACTGTGCTGGAAATAGTTATCTCAAGAAAGTTTCTACACAACTGGTCTATGTGATTTTTTAATGTTCTTTTTAATTGATGAAATCACCGCCATGGTAGGGAGAACATTCTTTCAATTTGATATAATAACGCAGTTCATCAGAGACAAATAATGAGGGAGAACTGGCCCACACCAAATCATATATATCTGACTGTGTGAACTGGCCCACACCAAATCATATATATCTGACTGGGTGAACTGGCCCACACCAAATCATATATATCTGACTGTGTGAACTGGCCCACACCAAATCATATATATCTGACTGGGTGAACTGGCCCACACCAAATTATATATATCTGACTGTGTGAACTGGCCCACACCAAATCATAAATATCTGATTGGGTGAACTGGCCCACACCAAATCATATATATCTGACTGTGTGAACTGGCCCACACCAAATCATACATTTCTGACTAGGTGAACTGGCCCACACCAAATCATATATATCTGACTGGGTGAACTGGCCCTCACCAAATCATATATATCTGACTAGGTGAACTGGCCCACACCAAATCATATAAATCTGACTGGGTGAACTGGCTCACACCAAATCACAACTGTGTATTTATTGCTTCCTTTCTTTTCATGGAATCTGTATGAATTAATGGGCATTATGTTTTATGCTGTTTCAATCACACACACGTTTGTTTTTCTATTCTCGTATAGACCAGGAAACCACTGAAAAAACAAGTTCCGTATCCCCAACCTTAATCCTAAACCTAACCCTTACCATAACCACCTGCCCTTTAATCCTAAACCTAACCTTCACCCTTACCATAACCACCTGCCCTTTAATCCTAAACCTAACCTTCACCCTTACCATAACCACCTGCCCTTTAATCCTAAACCTAACCTTCACCCTTACCATAACCACCTGCCCTTTAAACCTAAACCTAACCTTCACTCTTACCATAACCACCTTCCCTTTAATCCTAAACTTAACATCTCCTTAATCTCTTTCATCTGCTCCTCTTTAACACATCAGTGGCTTTTCTCTCTATCTATCAATATAATAGTATGTATACTTTAATCTACACACACACACGTAATGGTAACATCAGTGACACAGGAAGCAGGAGGCCATCATGGTGAAGCCTTCCTGAAACCAGACTCATAATCACACCAATTATTTTCTTGTGCGCCATGTAATCATGTTGGTACCAGTCAGGGGTTAAACTGGAGTTTGGGAGATTATCTGGTCTGTGGTCCATGGTGGTGTGGTCCTGTCATTTGCATAATCTAATGTCATAGACCATAGATGCATTTCTGACAGCGTCATGTCACACCACATCAGCAGAATCCTTTTTAATAACACACAACAGTCACCAAAGTGACAGGTCAGTTTGCTACTAATTAGGATCATGAGCAAAATAGCTGATCCAATTGGTCAAAATTACTGGATCCAAATCACGCTGCCTGTGTTAATGTATCAATACTAATGTTGCTCTAGAGTGGAACCATGAGCCTAGGCTCTGGGCCGTATAAGCCAAAGAGGATGTACAGTGAGGGAAAAGAACATTTGATCCCCTGCTGATGTTGTACGTTTGCCCACTGACAAAGAAATTATCATTTCAATGGTAGGTTTATTTGAACAGTGAGAGACAGAACAACAAAAAAATCCAGAAAAACGCATGTCAACATTTTTATAAATTGATTTGCATTTTAATGAGTGTAATAAGCATTTGATCCCCTCTCAATCAGAACGATTTCTGGCTTCCAGGTATCTTTTATGCAGGTAATGATCTGAGATTAGGAGCACACTCTTAAAGGGAGTGCTCCTAATCTCAGTTTATTACCTGCATAAAAGACACCTCTCCACAGAAGCAGTCAATCAATCAGATTCCAAACTCTCCACCATCGCCAAGCCTAAATAGCTGTCCAAGGATGTCAGGGACCAGAATGTTGACCTACACAAGGCTGGAATGAGCTACAAGACCATTGCCAAGCAGCTTGGTGAGAAGGTGACAACAGTTGGTGTGATTATTCGCAAATGGAATAAACACAAAAGAACTGTCATTGTCCCTCTATCTGGGGCTCCATGCAAGTTCTTTTCATTGCAATGATCATGAAAACACTGAGGAATCAGCCCAGAACTACACGGGAGGATCTTGTCAAGGCAGCTGGGACCATAGTCACCAAAAAGACAATTGGTAACACACTACGCTGTGAAAGACTGAAATCCTGCAGCACCCACAAGGTCCCCCTGCTCAAGAAAGCACATGTACAGGCATCTGATGTTTACCAATGAACATCTGAATAATTCAGAGGAAAGCTCTTTGGCAACAACTCAACTTGCCATGTTTGGAGGAGGAGGAATGCTGCCTATGACCCCAAGAACACCATCCCCACCGTCAAACATGGAGGTGGAAACATTATGCTTTGGGGGTGTTTTTCTGCTAAGGGGACAGGACAACTTCACCAAATCAATCAGACGGTGGGCGGGGCCATGTACCGTCAAATCCTGGGTGAGAACCTCCTTCCCTCAGCCAGGGCATTGAAAACGGATCGTCGATGGGTAATCCAGCATGACAATGACCCAAAACACATGGCCAAGGCAACAAAGGAGTCACTCAAGAAGAAGCACATTAAGGTCCTAGCCAGTCTCCAGACCTTAATCCCATATAAATTCTGTGGAGGGAGATGATGGTTTCATTTGCCAAACGTCAGCCTCAAAACTTTAATGACTTGGAGAACATCTGCAGAGTGGGACAAAATCCCTCCTGAGATGTGTGCAAATCTGGTGGCCAACTAAAAGAAACGTCTGACCTCTGTCATTGCCCACAATGGTTTTGCCACCAAGTACTAACTCATGTTTTGAAGAGAATCAAATACATATTTCACTCATTAAAATGCAAATCAATTAATAACATTTTTGACATGCTTTTTTCTGGATTTCTTTGTTGTTATTCTGTTTCTACCTATTCAAATAAACCTACCATTAAAATTACAGACAATAATTTCTTTGTCAGTGGGCAAACGTACAAAAAAAAAATATTCCCTCACTGTATGCTTGTGTAAATAAAAGTTAGAGTGAAATGATGTGTAAATAAAAGTTAGTGTGAAATTATGAAGATATTATATGGAGGTTTCACCACTTGAATATTTCCAGCATCTGGACAGCGCACCATCAAGATCCCACAAACTGATGATTGGATATAGATGGAAAAAAATCAAAAGACACTGGTGGAACTACCTGTACATGGCCATCAGTTTTCATATGTTGTCATTCATCTGTCTTCCCGGTACTGGTTTCTCAACAATCCCTTAGATTCTTTCTACGCATGCTGTCTCTGGTTAAAAAATATTTTAGGCAAGACTTTATCAACTGTTGTGTGTGCTAATCAATAGAGTAGAACAAAATCTATACTTTTTATGCTGATGATATCTGTTGATTGGACTCATCGTATGCAGAACTCTAATGACCCAAGGCTGTGACAACCTGACCCCTGTCTGCTGTGCTGCTGGCTCCGCCCTAGTTCCACTCCCGTTTTCCCTTTGGCTCCTTTCCCGGTCCTCACACCTGGCCCTCATCACCGCCAGGGGGGTTAAAGGTCTCTGGGTGATGAGATTAGGGATTTGAGGACATTTCAAACCCCATTCTGTGAAACTCAAACCGAAACAAAACTCAGATTGTGATTTCTACTGATTTAATAGGGTTAAATTCCCTGGGGGGCTCCAGTGTTCTGGTTTGATGCCCACAATGCACTGCCTGCTGCAGTCGAATCTGTCCCTCCTCTGTCAGTCTCCACATTCCCATAAAATCTACCAGAAATAGATGGAAACTTCACAGTAAAAGTATTATTTTCAATAATGAATTGCGTTATAACAGAAAATATTGAAAATAAATCTCTCATTGTTGGACTGTCTATGAAAGTGAGCTGTGCTCTAACTCAGAGTGAGCAAGGTTGGGCCCAAACCAGTGCTGCTACCTGGTATTATAAACATTCATAACACACAGTGCTATTTCATGAATGACAAAACAGATTTTTTTTAAAGTCGTAACATATCATACAAACCTCTCTCATAACTACTGGATTAAACTATACAAAAGGTCTGCCGTGCATTTTAGGGAAGACTATGAAGAAATGAAGAGAACTGGGATGAAAGCTTGGCAGCATGCGTTTTCATAGCACAGGTTTTAAATGCATAGCCCTTAGAACCTGGTCGGCAGTTGAAATGCCATTCTGTTTAAAACAGCACTTACCATTTCCCCTTTTAAAGTAAAAAACTACTAATACCGCATTTATCAAATAATAATATGCGGAAGCCATAACATTGCTGAAAGGATGTGAAATTTTAAGACATTTACATCAGAGACACATATCCAGAGGGACTTACAATGAGTGCAAAAAAATACACTTACACATTTCTGCAAAAAAATAAAAATAATAGTGATATGCTGGATATCCTCCACATGAGAATAGCAGTGCTGAGTTACATTACACTGACTTAAAAGAATGAAAAGCCTGCACACATAATATGACTCTCATACCATTATTTCACAAATTCAACATAATGCCTCTATAATTTGTTCACCAGTCTGTCCAGCCAAAACACTTGAAACACCTGAGTGGCATTTAATTGGAGTTATTAGCTGTTTGTCTGTGAGATCCTGCTTCTATTACACACGTGGGTATCAGAGTTCATTTAAAAGTCAGTGAAGTCTGACAATTTGGAAAATAACCGATCCCCCACAGGAAAATAGCTATTACCGGCTTAGGGGTTAGGTTTAGTGTTAGGGAGAAGGGTTAGGTTTAGGGGTTAGGTTTAGGGGTTAGCGAGAAGGGTTAGGTTTAGGGGTTAGGTTTAGGGGTTAGGTTTAGGGGTTAGGGAGAAGGGTTAGGTTTAGGGGTTAGGTTTAGGGGTTAGGGAGAAGGGTTAGGTTTAGGGGTTAGGTTTAGGGGTTAGGTTTAGTGTTAGGGAGAAGGGTTAGGTTTAGTGTTAGGGAGAAGGGTTAGGTTTAGGGGTTAGGGAGAAGGGTTAGGTTTAGGGGTTAGGTTTAGGGGTTAGGTTTAGGGGTTAGGGAGAAGGGTTAGGTTTAGGGGTTAGGTTTAGTGTTAGGGAGAAGGGTTAGGTTTAGGCTAAAACTTACATTGGGGTTTGTGTCAGAAATTGGGTTAGTATTTGTTTTGGGTTTTAGTGGTACGGATTAACTTTTGAATTAAGTTCGGTTAAGTTACGCGTAGGTCAAGTCCTTAAGGTTAGGTAAAAAGTTAGGTGTAGGCTAAGTGCATGAAGAAACTAGGTATTATTGTTTCTGATGCCCTAAAAGGAGAGTGCTAGGGTTAGGATTTGAGTGTGAGGTTACAGTAAGGACTTAACCCTCTGAGGACGGATTAGGCGGTAGCGCCCACGCCCGGGGCGTATTTGCATAACAATTACATAGTATTACATATTTTCAAAACGGTTTGTAATAGAGAGATTCTGTTTACTTTGCTGTTTCAACGAGAGTCCGATGAAAACGCAGATGCGCTTTGTGTTTACTTGGCATATTTCCTTGTTGTTGTCATCCTGTCCAAATGAAACCAAAACCTTGTGCACCTGACCAATGGATGGGCTGTTGAGTGACAGCATCCAATGGAAGGCTGTTGCCATGCAGAATAGTTTATTTTACCCAATCTGGGGAAGGTATCTGTTGCGTGTTTGATCCAATCATAAGGTTGCTGGGTGGGACGTAAGTTTTGTTTTCTTCATTTGCTCATTCTGACTGTAGAAGAGGTTGTAGCAGTATGTCAGCTTAGCTAGCATGCTAACTTAGCATTAGCGAACGTTTTAGCATTGTGTCCTTGCGTAACGCTAACTTGTTGAAAAGACAAAGAAAGGATTTGTGTTTTCAACAGTTTTATAAGTATTATTATTAGTATAAAATGGCAAAACGTAAAAACACTTTTACTAAATGTAGCCATAGTCCGTTATGGTTATCAAACGTTGGATAGCTGAGTTACCAGACAACAAAGGACGAATGCTAACAACAGGCTAATGCTAACGCAAGTACAGTCTGGTAAGTAATATCTAATAACCTATTTATCATGAAATAATGTAATACAAATGTAATCATTATAGATATTGTCTGCTTTGCGTATTTGGAATGGGAGATCTGTTTCACATGGCTGTGTGTGGTCTGAATTCAATCATATAGAAAATAATTATGGGTGTCATAATCATATTGTCCTGTATGCACATAAGGTGAATTATTATTTAATAGTTCTGTTCACTTTTATTGTGATACAATGCATATTTGTGTAAGAAAAAGGGTTTGAAAAGTGTTTTTGGAATGTTTTTGGGTTGAGGTACCGGGGTGGTTGATTTCAATGAAAAATTGTGTCAAAAACATGTTGGACAAAAGGCAAATTATTTCATTTTTCTGTTCACATTCATTGTGAAGCCTTTTCTTACACAAATGTGCATTGTGTTTGCACAGAACATTTGTATTGGGAGTATCACTCCATATGAGTGTGTTATGGTCAGAATTCAATGATATATAGAAAAAATCTGATTTTGCTTATGAAATTATTTACTTAATTGTGCATTTTCCCCTAAAACAGTACCTTACAAGAACATTAACATGCAAGCTTATATTAGCTGAGGTAATTTGGAATAATTTGATGCCAAATACACAATGATTGATTCACATTACATATTGTTTATAAGCCCAAATATAAAAGTAGTGACACCCAAACATTTTAAGCGTAGTACTCAGAGGGTTAAGGTCATTGTTAGGTTTACTGTAGGCATGAGTTGTAAGTTGTTGAGGTTATGGTTAGGTTAAAGGTTAGAGTTAGGGTAAGCACTATTGTTAGGTGTACGGCTAGTTTTTTTAGAAAGGTTTTTAAAATATATTGGTTCTGAAATGTTTAAACAAAGTTATACATGACAAATTGGTCCCTACCAACATGTTGGCAGGTCCCCACGTGGTATCCGGCTTAAAGTTTAAGTTTAGGGAGAAGGGTTAGGTTTAGTGTTAGGGAGAAGGGTTAGGTTTAGTGTTAGGGAGAAGGGTTAGGTTTAGTGTTAGGGAGAAGGGTTAGGTTTAGGGAGGAGCATGGATGTAGCACAAAATTCTGGGCCCTGTACATAGACGGTCTCTGAGGGCCCCTCCCCACTTTATTCAAGATTCAAACATTTTCGAGGGCCCCTCTTCACATTAGGGCCCTATATACTTAGTACCCCTTTTCCCCCCAGTCCAACGCCCCTGGGGAGGAGGGTTAGGTTTA
Organism: Esox lucius; assembly: GCF_011004845.1. Lineage (NCBI taxonomy): Eukaryota > Metazoa > Chordata > Actinopteri > Esociformes > Esocidae > Esox > Esox lucius. The sequence continues at coordinate 3,055,543 of NC_047573.1, forward strand.
GTGTTAGGGAGAAGGGTTAGGTTTAGGGGGAAGGGTTAGGTTTAGTGTTAGGGAGAAGGGTTAGGTTTAGTGTTAGGGAGAAGGGTTAGGTTTAGTGTTAGGGAGAAGGGTTAGGTTTAGGGAGAAGGGTTAGGTTTAGTGTTAGGGAGAAGGGTTAGGTTTAGGGAAGAGTGTTAGGTTTAGGTTTAGGGAGGAGGGTTAGGTTTAGGGAACATTTTACAAGTGGGATAGTGTTACAACTAAGGTTACTTTTTCAATTCAGGCATAGCAGTCAGGGTTAAGGCTAGTTTTTGGGTTAGGGAGAATCGTTTTTGATTTTTTTTGTAAATTCCCATATCATCCTTCCTCACTTTTACAGTAAACCAATTAATATCTTGAAAGGTGAGAACATTTAGCAGGTCTGTGAAAAAGCTTTAGTTAGACTTGGGGGTAAAGGTTAAAGGTTAAAGTTAGGGTTAGCTTTGGGGTCAGGGGTTAAAGAAAATATGCATGTACAGTATTTGTTTTAATGTCCCTCTCGGTGGTGTGTGTCTGTGTGTCTGTGTGTTTGTCTGTGTGTCTGTGTGTGTGTCTGTGTGTCTGTGTGGTCTGTGTGTTTGTCTGTGTGTCTGTGTGTGTGTCTGTGTGTCTGTGTGTGTGTCTGTGTGTCTGTGTGTGTGTCTGTGTGTCTGTGTGGTCTGTGTGTTTGTCTGTGTGTCTGTGTGTGTGTCTGTGTGTCTGTGTGGTCTGTGTGTTTGTCTGTGTGTCTGTGTGTCTGTGTGTGTGTGTGTGTGTCTGTGTGTGTGTCTGTGTGTCTGTGTGTCTGTGTGGTCTGTGTGTGTGTCTGTGTGTCTGTGTGTCTGTGTGGTCTGTGTGTGTCTGTGTGTCCCTCCACACTGTGGTTTGATGCCATGGTCCCTGGTTTCCTCACTAACACTGATCAATAGGAACAGCGAAGGGCATCTGGTTACACAGGGTCTTGAACTGACAACCACATGCACAAGAACTTGGACACACACAGAAATACACACAGACACACACACACATTGATCCCCTGGAGATCTGGGATTATGCCAGGTCCTGGGAAAGACTCCCAATACTGATGTCCATATCAGCAATATCAGCTTTTGGTCTTTTTATAGTTTGCTAAGGAGGGAAGCAAAGGGACATCATCTGCATATGCACAAACACACACACTTTCTGTCTTTCTCTCTCTCTCACACACACACACACACACACACACACACACACACACACACACAGACATTCTCTACCCCCACCACACACACACACACACACAGACACACACATTCTCTACCCCCACCACACACACACATGTTCTTTAATGCACATGACAAAACACTTCATATTGCTGTGTTTATTTGACATCTTTATTCGTTTACTCTTCGGTATTTGCAAATTAATGCTACACTGTACATAGCTTACTATACCTTAAAAATGACTTCATAATTTTGTATGTATAATTTGTGTCTACTTAGAGTTACAGATGCCTTTCTATTTTAGCTTTAACTTTTGTAATTGCATAAACCTGTACATCATCTCCTTTAGCAATATAAACAAATGTTTCCCATGCAAAAATTTACAATTTCAATTTGAGACTGTTATAAAGTGAACAAGAGATGGAGACAAACTTAAATAAAGACGGAGAGAGAGAGAAATAGACAAAAAGAGAAAGAGGGCAAGAGAAAGATGTGAGAGAGCGAGAGAGAGAGAGAGAGACAGAGAAAGTGAGCCAGAGAAAGCAAATTAGAAAAAGTGAAAGACAAACGGAGAGAAAAAACTGAGTGAGAGAAATGGGAAGATAAGTACACGGGAGAACGAGTGGGAAAAGTGTACGACAGAATGAACATACTTGACTGAAGAAATCACAGAGCAAGGCAGCTCTATAATCTATCTGACAAATGCGGCTACTGGAATCCAGCCGCCTGTCTTCCATCCAGTGGAGCCAAGGGAAGATAATGTGCTTCAAATTGCTTGTGTTGCACTGGTGAAGATATGAATGTTGGCCGATAATGTGCTTCAAATTGCATGTGTTGCACTGGTGAGGATATGAATGTTGGCCGATAATGTGTTGCATTGGCGAGGATATGAATGTTGGCTGATAATGTGCCATGTACATGGAGGATGCATTGTCTTAGGCTTATATTTTTAATACAATTACGTTGTGGAAGGAAAGGGAGGCAGGCACACACACACATACACACACCACGCATTCCCACCACCGACACACTCCCACCACACACACACACACACACACACACACACACACTCCCACACACACATGCACACTTACACACTCCCACCACACCAACACATTTACACAAAGCAATCATGGTCCACGCACACTATTCTATTCCCGGTTGGTAGTCAAAATAACAAAATAACGTTGTATTTATCTGGTATTTAATGTATTTATTTATATTTATATATTTTAATGATGGATTAATGAAGGGCTGATGAAAGACATCCTCTGTTCTCAGACTTTACATCCCCAAAGGAACATTGTTGCCCAACATAGTGTACTTTCATCCAATGGCCCCCGCTCAAAACTAGTGAACAAAACAGGGAAAAGGGCTTGATTTGGGATGCCTCCACTCTGGCTGACGTTTGAACAGGCGTTTCGGCTGCTTGATGCATGGAGCGGAAACGGGAAAGGTGATTGAAATTCATTGCTTTTGTATGACTGTAATTTGTAAATGCATCAGATCATTTCAGAACCCAGAGTGCCGTGTTTCTGCTGTCACAACGTTAATGAGAGCAGAGGGTCATTTCCCACTGTCTCAATTAAACAATGACAAGTTTTGCAATTATTTGTGAGTTGGATGGTGACGCGTTAGAGAGATATAGGGAAATGTATGCATATGAATATAAAATATAAATAGAGGTTGTTATTATCAGTCGTAGGTGGGTCAGATGGCAGAATCTGTCTGTCACAACTATTTTAGATGGGCCAATCAAAATGAAGCACACTGAATGGTTAATTTCCGGGAAGTCCAATAGTATGTTTTAAAAACATTTCTGATACTCCCTATTGAAAATAACGAGAATAATAATATTGATTGAGATTAAAAATGCCTTTAAATCTACCCACTGTACAACAGACAGAGAATAAAGAAAAAGAAGCCAAAGGTAAAACACAGAAAACGTATCAGGGAGTATTAGATGTTGTTGTCCAGTACTCTCAGTTACTGAACTAAGAAGCCAAGGTTTACAAGCACACACAGGCACGCATGTATAAAGACACTCAAACACACGCGCACACACACACTCTGTGACAAAACACACACACACACATTGTGGCTGCCTTCACTTTGATCCACGCCGTTCACTCCCAACAACACCCCGCTTAATGACATCCCAATGACTGCTGTCCCATAAGGAAGAGATGATTAACTCTGTGATTAAAAGCCAACCTTTCCACCTCCGCTCTCTGCATGCTGCTCAGAGATAAAGCCAGAAAGGATCGGTGGTGTTAATCTGTGCACAGCCCTCTGGTCTTACGCAGAGACAGAAAAGGGGCAAAGCCAATGACCCGGAAGGTAATACAGGATTAATTTAATGTAAATTACTATATGTGTGTGTGTGTGTGTGTGTGTGTGTGTGGGGGGGGGGGGGGGGTCAGAGGTAGAGATGGGGTTAGGTGTGCTGTGGGGTTGGCGGAGTTTATGTTGTGTTCGAGACCACATTAAATAGTTCACTTCAGTTAGATTGGCTAATCAAAATGAATGTTCTATCACATTGGTTCAGGCTTTCTGATATTATGTGTCAAAACTGTTTCTGGGTTGGAACTTTCCGATTTTCTAAACTCCCTCCCTTAATTAAATCCCATGCAGCCAAATCCAATGTTGATTGCTTTTGATCAGTGTTTGTAGTTTTAATGGATTTCTGTCTCTATCTACCATTGTGTAATTTGGCTGCAGAAATGTTGGATGAATGTGAAATATAGCATGAATAGTTTAATAGTGAGGCTTAAATTATTTTCAGAAAACAGATGTGTTATGCTGAAACTGTGTATAAGGCAGCTACCTCCACAATGAGGATGTAGACCAGAGCCAAGCTGACCCCGCCTTCTGCTGCTCTGATCCATCCTGAAAACATCCACGGGATTCTGGCTAAATTACTCCATGACAAATGTAACATTCCAGTCTTCCTCACTGATCCTCCCTCCTGGTAGTGAAACTGTCCGCTCCCTTCACTCTCTGGCCAAGATGTTCTTTCACTGATGCCTGACACACACATCCTTCTCCCCTGGCCATCTACACACACATCCTATCCCCCTGGCCATCAACACACACATCCTATCCCCCTGGCCATCAACACACACATCCTATCCCCCTGGCCATCAACACACACATCCTACTCCCCTGGCCATCAACACACACATCCTATTCCCCTGGCCATCAACACACACATCCTATCCCCCTGGCCATCTACACACACATCCTACTCCCCTGGCCATCAACACACACATCCCACTCCCCTGGCCATCAACACACACATCCTATTCCCCTGGCCATCAACACACACATCCTATTCCCCTGGCCATCAACACACACATCCTATCCCCCTGGCCATCAACACACACATCATATCCCCCTGGCCATCAACACACACATCTTTCTCCCCTTGCCATCAACACACACATCCTATTCCCCTGGCCATCTACACACACATCCTATCCCCCTGGCCATCAACACACACATCCTATCCCCCTGGCCATCAACACACACATCCTACTCCCCTGGCCATCAACACACACATCCTATTCCCCTGGCCATCAACACACACATCCTATCCCCCTGGCCATCAACACACACATCCTATTCCCCTGGCCATCAACACACACATCCCACTCCCCTGGCCATCTACACACACATCCTACTCCCCTGGCCATCAACACACACATCCTACTCCCCTGGCCATCAACACACACATCCTATTCCCCTGGCCATCAACACACACATCCTATTCCCCTGGCCATCAACACACACATCCTATTCCCCTGGCCATCAACACACACATCCTATTCCCCTGGCCATCAACACACACATCCTATTCCCCTGGCCATCAACACACACATCCTATCCCCCTGGCCATCAACACACACATCCTTCTCCCCTGGCCATCAACACACACATCCTATTCCCCTGGCCATCAACACACACATCCTATTCCCCTGGCCATCAACACACACATCCTATCCCCCTGGCCATCAACACACACATCCTATTCCCCTGGCCATCAACACACACATCCCACTCCCCTGGCCATCTACACACACATCCTACTCCCCTGGCCATCAACACACACATCCTACTCCCCTGGCCATCAACACACACATCCTATTCCCCTGGCCATCAACACACACATCCTATTCCCCTGGCCATCAACACACACATCCTTTTCCCCTGGCCATCAACACACACATCCTATTCCCCTGGCCATCAACACACACATCCTATTCCCCTGGCCATCAACACACACATCCTATCCCCCTGGCCATCAACACACACATCCTTCTCCCCTGGCCATCAACACACACATCCTATTCCCCTGGCCATCAACACACACATCCTATTCCCCTGGCCATCAACACACACATCCTATCCCCCTGGCCATCAACACACACATCCTATTCCCCTGGCCATCAACACACACATCCCACTCCCCTGGCCATCTACACACACATCCTACTCCCCTGGCCATCAACACACACATCCTACTCCCCTGGCCATCAACACACACATCCTATTCCCCTGGCCATCAACACACACATCCTATTCCCCTGGCCATCAACACACACATCCTTCTCCCCTGGCCATCAACACACACATCCTATTCCCCTGGCCATCAACACACACATCCTACTCCCCTCACCATCCACACATACATCATATTGAAACATCAACACACTTTCCTAATGGGCTGCTTGTGATATATAGTGCCACAATACTGTGTATTCATGTAGATGGCCTAATTTTGGATACATCTAATCTATCTACAATGGATTGCAACCTCGTGACAGAGGCCTACTGAACTGGATTCAGCTGAGAACAAACAAAACAAAAATTATTAAATTCAGTAGAAAGCTGCCCATGTGTAATGTAGTAACATCTGTTCTTACTCCTCTGTTACAGTCTACAATGCTGACCATTTGCACAGTAACTTAGCATTTTTCACTACAATACGATGTAATGTTATGATGTAATGAAACATAACATTGATTATTACCATATTTATTCCGTACCGTGTATTTGGAAAAAACTCAAATGCGCTCCTAAGAAAATAATTTTGACATGTATTTTTGCAAACCGGGACTGACACGGAACTCAGTGATGTTCAAGTCAATTATATGAAACTGTGAGCGACTCTGTTTAACCTCTTCTGTGTAAATAAATTAGCTGTTTACAGCCCAATTATCCACCTTGCTGTAGCTGGCAGGAATCAGGCAGTGGGATCCGTGGGTCTTTTCGCCTGTATCTAGGTCCTGAAAGAATAACATCTCCAGTCTGCGAGTGGAATCTACAAATGTGTAATTAACTGTGACTCACAGGCCCTGTGTGGGTCATGGTTGTATGGTGTTATGACAGAGAGACTTCTACCTGAATCACAATGCTAGGATACCTTTATGGTCCATTTAACCACATGTGAAAAGAGACCAATTTATAAAGTACAAAGCTTAAAAAAGATCACATCAGACTTGTCTTGTGGCAAGAATGTGAGAATTATGCAATAATTTAACAGAAAAGAAAAAGCAGCGCTTTGCATTTGTTGGTATAACTTAAAATAATCAGCAATATTTTATACAATATTTTTCAGTTAGTTACCAAACATGCACAAACACACACATGCACTACATCTCGAACATATTGGTTAGCTGACACTCATTAAACTTTCGATTATGATTGTGTTCATATTCTGATACTGAACTCTTATTGCTTTTGTAAAGGTGGAGAATGAATTTGGTTTAATCTGTATATGTTTTTTTAATTGTAGATTGTAGTGTCCATGTTTAAAAAAAAGTTTTTTTGCAGAGTTGCTGTCATCGTTGGGTCAGAAATGTGGACTCCAATGAAATATTCAATATACAGTAGGAAGAACAAGTATTTGATACACTGCCGATTTTGCAGGTTTTCCCACTTACAAAGCATATAGAAGTCTGTCATTTTTATCATAGGTTCTCTTCAACTGTGAGTGACTGTGAGGATCTAAAACAAAAATCCAGAAAATCACATTGTATGATTTTTAAGTAATTAATTAGCATTTTATTGCATGACGTAAGTATTTAATACATCAGAAAAGCAGAACTTAATATTTGGTACAGAAACCTTTGTTTGCAATTACAGAGATCATACGTTTCCTGTAGTTCTTGACCAGGTTTGCACACACTGCAGCAGGGATTTTGGCCCACTCCTAGATACAGACCTTCTCCAGATCCTTCAGGTTTCAGGGCTGTCGCTGGGCAATACAGACTTTCAGCTCCCTCTAAAGATGTTCTATTGAGTTCAGGTCTGGAGACTGGCTAGACCACTCCAGGACCTTGAGATGCTTCTTACGGAGCCACTCCTTAGTTGCCCTGGCTGTGTGTTTCGGGTCTTTGTCATGCTGGAAGACCCAGCCACGACCCATCTTCAATGCTCTTACTGAGGGAAAGAGGTTCAGCCTGAAGAGGACTGGTCACCCCTCTGAGCCTGGGTCCTCTCTAGGTTTCTTCCTAAAATTCGGCCTTCTTAGGGAGTTTTTCCTTGCCACAAATTTTTTTTCCTTGCCACACTACTGTTGTTTGCTCCTTGGGGTTTAAGGCCGGGTGTCTCTGTAAAGCACTTTGTGACAACTTCTGTTGTAAAAAGGGCTTTATAAATACATTTGATTGATTGATTGAGGTTGTTGGCCAAGATCTCGCGATACATGGCCCCATCCATCCTCCCCCACAATATGGTGCAGTCATCCTGTCCCCTTTGCCGAATTGCATCCCCAAAGAATGATGTTTCCACCTCCATGCTTCATGGTTGGGATGGTGTTCTTGGGGTTGTACTGTTCCTTCTTCTTCCTCCGAACACGGCGATTGGAGTTTAGACCAAAAAGTAATATTTTTGTCTCATCAGAAAAACCTGCAAAATCGGCAGTGTATCAAATAGTTGTTCTCCCCACTGTACATGTAAAGTATAATAAAGTACACACTCTTATGTTTTATGTTCCCATTGGTCAGATGGCCGGTTCTGTACGTACTAGGTACATATAGTGTACCATATACACAAACTCCTTTCAGAAAAGCTATTGATGTAGGAGCAGTGCTGAGGACCTTTCCAATGTATTCATTATCAACTTGAAATGAAAAGTTGAGGTGACATTATGCTCCATCTGTTTCCATGGAGTCAGAAAAGAGCAGTCTATTACTAGCTTTGGAGCTTTTTTTTTAAACTAAGGTCTACCTATCTACCTTCTCAATCTACAATGGATGCAGTGACACATTTAGTCTCCTCCCTCCCTCCCTCCCTCCCTCCCTCCCTCCCTCCCTCCCTCCCTCCCTCCCTCCCTCCCTCCCTCCCTCCCTCCCTCCCTCCCTCCCTCCCTCCCTCCCTCCCTCCCTCCCTCCCTCCCTCTGTCTCTCAACCTTTCCCCTCCTCTTTCCCCCCTCCAACCTCCCCCTCTCTCAGATTAGACAGAGGATGTGATATTAAATAACATCATGTTCATCTATTTCCATGGAGTCTATAAGACCATCTATTATCGGCTTTAGTGTTCTATTGTTTGTTATTTACAAAAACACCCACCTGTGGGTCTGAACCACACGCAGGCTCACAGACACACACATACATTGTTATGCCAGCTTTTAATCTGTTTATATAATATACACTGTTCCTAGATCAGCCAGTGTGTGTGTGTGTGTGTGTGTGTGTTTGTGTGCATGTACACGTGTGTGTGAGTGCTTGAACAGCGAAGCTCAAAGCTACAAGGAAATGCCTCAGTCAAATATCAATCTCTCCGGTTGCATTCTGGATCTTCATTTTTCAATACCTCTCTTCTCTCTTTTACATTCTTTCTCTTCTTTCTCCTCTCTCTTTCTCCTCTCTCTCTCCTCTCTCTCCTCTCTCTCCTCTCTCCTCCAGAGTTAGACAAGGTCTTCTACAATTGTATCTGGTCATTTTGTAGACAAATGGAATTAACCTTGTCTCTCCCTCTTTCTTTCTGACTCAGTTTCTGTCTCCTTCCCTCTGTCTGTCTCTGTTTAGCTCTCTCCCTACTCCCTTCTGTCTGTCTCTGGATACGCTAGCTGTCTAACTGATAGGCATCTAAGTTAACACCCTGTCTTGTTTTTGTCAAGCTGTGGAATGTTGTCTCTGTCTGACGGATTCACTCGCTCAGTCTCTGTCCTTTTTCTCCTCCTCCACTCTCCCTTTCTGTTCCACCACTCCTATCTCTCCCTCCCTTTCTTGCCACCTCCCTCCCCTTCTCTTTTTCTCCTTTTCCACACTCACTCTCCTTTTCTCTTTCGTCGAATCCCCTGGGGACAACGTGCCACTTGTCGATTCTTTCCTGTTCAAAGTGACCAGACTCATCAAATTAGAGGATCAGTGGTCCATCTGCCAGCTCATCCCCTTCATCCTGCTCTCTGTCTGGCATTGAGTTATCACACACACACACTCTGAGGTTTCCTGCTGCTAGTCAATAGATAACACCTGGGCCGGCTCAAGTAATCAACTAATCAATGGACCCATAGGAGCAGAAGAGGACAGGCCATCAGTATGGATGACTGTTCGGTCAGGTTGTAGACTACCCTAGAGGATGAGGACAGGCCATCAGTATAGGTGACTATTCTGCCAGGTTGTAGACTACACTAAAGGATGAGGATAGGCCATCAGTATGGATGACTGTTCTTTCAGGTTGTAGACTACCCTAGAGGAGGAGGACAGGCCATCTGAATGGGTGACTCTTCTGTCAGGTTGTAGACTACCCTAGAGGATAAGGACAGGCCATCAGTACGGATGACACTTCTGTCAGGTTGTAGACTACCCTAGAGGATAAGGACAGGCCATCAATATGGGTGACTCTTCTGTCAGGTTGTAGACTACCCTAGAGAATGAGGACAGGCCATCAATATGGATGACTCTTCTGCCAGGTTGTAGACTACTCTAGAGGATGAGGACAGGCCATCAGTATGGGTGACTCTTCTGTCAGGTTGTAGACTACCCTAGAGGTTGAGGACAGGCCATCAGTATGGATGACTGTTCTGTCAGGTTGTAAACTACACTAGAGGATGAGGACAGGCCATCACATAGGTTCTACCTTCAAAGACAAATGCAGGTTGCTATTTTCCAAAAAGGTTTTGGTTTGGTGGACGGGAGCAATAACAGCATACAAACCAACAATAATAACCTGTTGAGAGTTGAGTTGTTCAGGGATTGACATTTGTTTGTCTCCTGCTGTCTCATAATTCCATTCAATCCAGAAGTTATTAATTTGTACATGAACGCAGATATGTCAAACTGCATAATCATCTCTCTCTCTCTCTCTCTCTCTCTCGCTTCAACATTTCAGCTAGCTTGCTAGCTATATCAGTGCATGATCTATGCATTATCCACATATTGTCAGTGGATTATCTATGTATTATGAGTGCATTTTGTACATATTATTAGTGGATTATCAATGTATTATGAGTGCATTATCTATGTATTATCAGGGCATTATCTATGTAAATTGCATCTGTGAACCCACCAGAAAAATTCCATGCTGTCGTGTTTGTCTCTGTAGGACTCTGAAGATGTTTAAACCATGGAACTGGGGTCCTGGTCAACGGGGGCTTAATAAATTAATTATCCTATAATTAGTATTATTAGTATAATATATATACATATAATATACTATATACTGAACAAAATTATAAATGCAACACTTGTAAACAAAAGGCCTATTTCTCTCAAATATTGTTCTCAAATCTGTCTAAATCTGGGTTAGTGAGCACTTCTCCTTTGCCGAGATAATCCATCCACCTCACAGGTGTGGCATATCAAGATGCTGATTAGACATCCTGATTCCTGGAAGCTGAAAACATCCCAGTTCTTGCATGGCCAGCATACTCAGCATACATGGCCAGCATACAACATACATGTAACCCATTGATCGGCGTATACGACAGCGTGTTCCAGGTCCTACCAATATCCAGCAACTTCGCACAAACATTGAAGAGGAGTGGACCAACATTCCACAGGACACAATCAACAACCTGATCAACTCTATGCGAAGGAGATGTATTGCACTGTGTGAGGCAAATGGTGGACACACCAGATACTGACTGGTTTTCGGACCCCCCAGACCCCCCCAATACCGTGAAACTGCACATTTTAGAGTGGCCTTTTATTGTGGCCAGCCTAAGGCACACCTGTGCATTAATCATGAAGTCTAATCAGCATCTTGATATGCCACACCTGTGAGGTGGATGGATTATCTCGGCAAAGGAGTAGTGCTCACTAACACAGATTTAGACAGATTTGTGAACAATATTTGAGAGAAATAGTCCTTTTGTGTACATAGAAAAAGTCTTAGATCTTTGAGTTCAGCTCATGATAAATGGGGGCAAAAACAAAAGTATTGCGTTTATAATTCTGTTCAGTGTATGAAAATGGCACTTTTTTTTTTTTGGATCAGCAGGGTTCAAACATAAGTGAAACTATGACCAAGTGTGTCCCATGGTGAAAAGCAGTCTGCCAGTCACAAGTGAAACTACGAAGAACAGCAGGTGTTTCTGCTTAATGATCATTCCCATCCTGTGTGACGTTGCTTTGAAAATAAAACTTGACCTCAATTGATACTTAAAAGACTAAAAAGAATTTTCGCAGAAACAGTGGAAGTGGAACATTCGGGTTTGCCTCTAAAACTGCAATATAATGTCATCGTTTTTCTAAAATCATACAGAAGTGGACTTCTGCTGGTGTGGGACTTTAAGGTAATAAGGCTTCATAGGTCCTTACATAAATATTACTGCAATATCATCATTTAATGAGTAATAATAATACTATATGAATAATATTATTATAGTTATAGCTGTAATGACACTATGTTTAAAGGGAGATTTGCCCATTTCCTAACAACAGGCACTTACTTTGATTATACTTTAGTCTATTTCAATTACCAATTGCTATCTTACAGATGCTGTGTATTAATTTGATCCTCCTGTTTACTGTTACTGAAAATGCATTACTAAATAATGTTTAATGTCTGAAAAGTTGGTAGTAGCCCGGCTTACCTCCTTAATTAGTCCAAAGGCATCCTCTGTATGGTCCAGCAAATCTGCAGTGCTCCGGTTCTTACTGGACCCAACTTTGAGAAACCCTTCAAGCTGAAGGTTGACCCCAGTGTACCGCCCATTGGAATGTGACAGGTGTCATGTCATGATGTGCCACCACTGTCAGTCCTAAACTTCCTTCTTTTAACAGACTATGACCCAATCACGTTTTAGTTCTCACGAGCTACCAAGACCAAGCACTCGTATGTGCGAAATCCCACCTTGCTGTAACAACCATCCAAGAAGGCGATGTCATTTGTTCGAGTACATTTTACATTGAAGTGTATAGCTTTCCTTGACAAACTCATTAAAAACAAGCGGACTCTGAGAATGATTGGCTCATGCGAAAAGTGCAACAGGCCACAGGACTCCACACCCCATGAATCAGCAATAATGAGTAGGCATAGTTCTGTTACGTTGTTACAGTTGTTGCTGTGTTCACCTGAACCGTGGGCTGTGTTCGTTCTCCAGAGCATTGTGTGTTCATGTTTCCGGAGTGCAAACACTATTTTGTTGTTGTTTCAATCCAATTAATTAATTTGTCACGTATGCAATACTTTGTTATAGTATAGCTTTTACAGTTGAAACTGTTCATCTTTGCCAGAGAGACGCAATGTGTTGTTCTGGGTGAAACGCTCTTTGGCTGCTTCATTCCAATTTATTCGGTACAAACACATTAGACTGTATTTGTGTATTGGATAATGCGATATGATGTACAGTAAAATGGTAGGCCCTGCTTTGTTGTGCATTGTGTGTGGGTGGTGGGCTTGTGTGCACGTGAAGGGGGGGTTGAGGGGTGTAAGGACTTTCCCATATTTCACCCTACTGAATCTGGTCGCTAGCTTTACTGCTAGCCCTACATTTCTTTGATGTGTATGTTGGCTCTAGTGCATTCCTGGTAGTGATCTTCACCGATCACAACTCACTAGTATTCCTCAACAGGATGTACAATCAACCCCATCACTTCCCATGGTGGGCTTTGATTGGACAGGCCCACAACCTGGAGATCCATCCTGTAAAGGGGACAGCTAATGTCCTAGCTTCACTGACCACTCCCTCCCGTTCACTGACCACTCCCTCCCGTTCAATGACCACTCCCTCCCGTTCAATGAACACTCCCTCCTGTTTCTCTGACCACTCCTTCCCATTCAATGACCACTCCCTCCCGTTCAATGACCACTCCCTCCCGTTGACTGACCACTCCTTCCCGTTCAATGACCACTCCCTCCCATTCAATGACCACTCCCTCCCGTTATTGCATCCAACTGGATCCAGTTATCATCAACCCCTCTCCCTTCCTTCCCTCAGCTGGAGAAGAGTCCTGCTGTGGTCCTTCCTCTGGTCACTCTGCACTCGTATGGTGTTGCTGTGGTCCTTCCTCTGGTCACTCTACACTCGTATGGTGTTGCTGTGGTCCTTCCTCTGGTCACTCTGCACTCGTATGGTGTTTCTGTGGTCCTTCCTCTGGTCACTCTGCACTCGTATGGTGTTGCTGTGGTCCTTCCTCTGGTCACTCTGCACTCGTATGGTGTTGCTGTGGTCCTTCCTCTGGTCACTCTGCACTCGTATGGTGTTGCTGTGGTCCTTCCTCTGGTCACTCTACACTCGTATGGTGTTGCTGTGGTCCTTCCTCTGGTCACTCTGCACTCGTATGGTGTTTCTGTGGTCCTTCCTCTGGTCACTCTGCACTCGTATGGTGTTTCTGTGGTCCTTCCTCTGGTCACTCTGCACTCGTATGGTGTTGCTGTGGTCCTTCCTCTGGTCACTCTGCACTCGTATGGTGTTGCTGTGGTCCTTCCTCTGGTCACTCTGCACTTGTATGGTGTGGCTGTGGTTCGTTTTACAAATTGTGAAATGTCTGTTGTGTTTCACTCGTGTCAGGGCTTCTGCTTTTGCTAGCATGTTCATAGCCTGCCAAAACCGTCAGCATTACTATGTTTCTAGAACTCAGTTTTTAGCTATTGTGTTTGACCTGTTATAAGTTAACTGCCGTGTGTGTTCCCAGGGGGAAGGAGGAAGCACTGTGGGAGTGTTTAGGTAAGAGGCCCTTGGGCATACATACCCCTGTAGAGTTCTTCTTGTCTATACACCCTAGGTAAGATCTGGGCCGACCACCCCCTGTATGATTTAGTTAGCCAGGCTATTTTGGTCCTGTTAGGAAAGTTGGGTTTGGGGGTTTTGAGTTTTACTTTCTTTTCTTTGGTTCTGCACAGCTCCATTTGCAACCTTTACCATGTTTTGGGTAAACATGCTCTGTTAATGGTATACTCTGTTAATGGTATACTCTGTTAATGGTATACTCTGTTAATGGTATACTCTGTTAATGGTATACACTGTTAATGGTATACTCTGTTAATGGTATACTCTGTTAATGGTATACTCTGTTAATGGTATACTCTGGCGTGTGTCATCCTTGCCCCGATCCCATACATCCACTCTGGGTCCCTGAGGACATGTAACAGTGCGTTACGGGGTCTGTAACAGAATTATTTTAGAGTTTTTGGATGCGTGTCGATGTAATGGAGCAGAGATGAGAGGTGAGGATCCAAGAGCAGAACAAGGAGGACGAAGGGCTGGAATAGGGTCATAACAAGAACCGCTCAGTGACATGATTTAACAAAATAACAAATGACTGAGAAACACTGACTTAGAACAGACATGAACGGATGACAAGAGAATAAGAAAGACCAACAGCACACACTGGAGCTGGGGTGTTACAAAGCCCTGGCATGAACAAACAACATACGTTTAACAACTCACACCACGCTGCCACAAACACTGAGCTAAATAAAGAACCTAATCAGAAACAAGAACTACAGGTGTGAAGACTAACAGGAAAATAAGGAGCAGTTGCACTACCTCAACAAGGCAAAACAAACATAGAGATAACCTAGAGACAAGAAAACCACACAAGACTTGAGACAGAAATTTACAGTCAAAATGTCAGTCTTGAGATGCTTAAATATGTAAGAATGTATGAACCCAAAAAAAAGCAATATAATCCACATGAACATTTCCATTTCCTGAATTATTTCTTGCTTTTAGCAAGGCTCAAACTCAGATACAGCAGCTGTAGTCACTTCTGAATTGTGCATTCAGACTCCATGACTCCAGCTGTAGGCTGTTGGCAGAGTTACAATGTGCTCTGTGTGTGTGATATTAAATTAATTTCAAAACATGAATTGGCAGGCGACACACAAAGCAGCACACACACACATTTTTATGTATGAATGGTTGGTTTAGGTATTCATTTTATATGGTTAGGGTAAGGGTTAATGTTTCACATTAGTAGTGGCAGCACAAAAAAGCATTGCTTTCCCCAGGGATTCAAACTCACCGTCTTTGGAGTCAGCATTAGAGAATAAAAGGGTCACTGCTTTGAAAAAGAAACGTATCTTCTTGACAACCACAAATATGGCACCAATTTGATTCAGGAATATGTTTTCTATTGTCAAAATTCACTACAAAGTTTCAGTCATGACATCTTGTCCCAAATTGAGTTGTGTGAGACTTGTGAAATAAAATTGTCACCACTTTTCAGTTCTCGTTTTCTCACAGAAATTGAGTCAACTAACACAGAATTTTCACAAACCAGGAAAAGACAGAGGGATTTGTGCCTTGTCTGCCTTTGTCAGCTGGAGGAGAGATGATGTAATGACATCACTGGAAGAGAGGGGGCATGGTGCTTTTCCATTTGACAACAGAGTGCGCCTTAAGTTGACCAATAGAACTACTCATTGTTGTACAACACTATTACTTTGCTATTACCACAGATATATTGGGGCAATTTTCTTATATTACAAAGAATAAAATCTACGTAACCCCTCTTTAGGACAAACTTACCCACAGAATGTCGTCCCACCGTCGACAGAATGGGAACACTAACGTTGTTTATAGTTAAATAAAGAGGAAATGGAGTCTTAATGTCTTCTTCTCGTGGCCCGGCTGGATTCGGTAACTGTGCAGAGCGGTAATGACTGCTGCGGCCCGGCAGTTCGTCTCCAAACTGGATCAGAGGGGGATACAATTCAACCAAAACACAACGATAAGCAGCTTTAAATACCTCGCAATCATAGTCATCATTATCATTATGCCAGTTTACACTGCGGGACGGTATGAGGACTCAAACCCAATGATTAGAAGTGGTCAGTGTCCCGTCCTCACCGGCGCTGACGGCAGGGATTTACGGGCAACACGCATCCTCCTCCCTCCTCCACCGCTCCTCTCCAGCCCCACCACCCACAGCTCTTCAATTACCTCGGCCTATTGATCTCTGTGGGACACGCTGAATGGTGCACCCTGGATCCTGGATGGGGCAGGATCTCACTCTCTTGCCTCGTTTCCACTGGTGCCAAACACTGGGGTTTTACCCCAAAGTCCAGACTGTGTTCTGTTTCCATTGACACGGGCCAGCGCAGATATTCCGGCTCTCACTTGGTGCCAAGCCCCGGACTTTCAGGACTTAGGGGTGGGGTTTGCGTGTTGACGCTATGCATGCCATTGACTCACGCTATTCGAATAGCGATGTGTATCATGTATATCGATGTGTCTTTAGACTTCTCATAATGGTTTTCATCCGATCTGACAAACAGATCCTTGATAAAATAAATAAAATAAAGCAACAGTACTGGGAAGCAAAGACTCACAATGGAAAGAGTTGGAACGACTGAATGTGGTAAAATGCCATTGACTCAGTATGAGGTGGTACGATGCCATTGACTCAGTATGAGGTGGTACGATGCCATTGACTCAGTATGAGGTGGTACGATGCCATTGACTCAGTATGAGGTGGTCCGATGCCATTGACTCAGTATGAGGTGGTACGATGCCATTGACTCAGTATGAGGTGGTATGATGCCATTGACTCAGTATGAGGTGGTACGATGCCATTGACTCAGTATGAGGTGGTACGATGCCATTGACTCAGTATGAGGTGGTACGATGCCATTGACTCAGTATGAGGTGGTACGATGCCATTGACTCAGTATGAGGTGGTACGATGCCATTGACTCAGTATGAGGTGGTACGATGCCATTGACTCAGTATGAGGTGGTATGATGCCATTGACTCAATAGAAAAACGGAGCGCTGAGACCGAGACGTTGCCTATACAACACAAAATTACCTCAGAATTCTCCCTAATCCTTCTATTGAAGTTCTTATTATATCTATCCTTCTATACAAAATACTTAAACTAAATAATTAATACACTGGCTTACAGTTGCAGTGTCACTAGTGTAGGCTAAGAAGGAGCCAGAAACAGGAGTTTGATGAAGAAATTTGTTTTATTACTCAAGTTCAAATGCCTTACTACCTGAAAAATATCCCCTTTTATTTTTCGTAACCAGAAAACCCAATTGCGTTGATAGTTTACTCTCCCCAGAGGCATCGCTAGGATCACAATACATTCGGGGCTTCGCTAACTACACTTACCTTTGACCCAGTGAAACCGCCATGGTTACAACAGGCTACATGTAGTGCTCTGGGTTGGCCCTGGGGTGCCCGGCCTACCCGACCATTCCTCCTGGGCTCGAATTAAACCTCTGGACGAAACAGCGTCCTACTTTCTAGGTATGTGAGGCATATTCATCCAGAGTGACCTACGTTAGGAGGTGTGTACATCTCTGGTGTTAATGTTGTCCCCCCCTTGATGAGGAGAATCCCAAGCCAGCGTCTTCAGTGCACATTGTATCCCTCTCCTCCACGTTATGGCCTTTCTTCAGCTTTCAGAATATCAACATTCTTTCAGTCTCAAGATTGAGGAGAACAGATGGGTTTTGTATACGTGTGTGTGTGTGTGTGTGTATATATATATACACCTCTCCATCATTTCTTTCCCTCCACAGTATGTGTCCATATACGGTTGCTAAGCAGCCATTTTTGTTCATCCAGACAAAAAACGAATGTGAAAATTGGATAAATTCTGAAACTAAAAACATACTGCAATTCTGACCACAAAAACGTCTTAGCTTTCCGTTCAAGCCTCTAAATATAACAACTACCTGCCAGTTGTTTGTATACGATTCTAATTAAATTTCCGAGGCTCCATATGAAGTCAAGGAAAATGTTAACGTCATTCCTGAAAAACCAACAAGCAACGCTGCCGTAAATTCGGCAGCATATAGAACGCAGAAGTTCCTGAAAGGCCGGTCGCTATGGCGATGACAAGGAGTGGCAGGGACTATAACATGAGCTTAAGACCATTGCATCAGCCTAATGTCTGGTGAATGTAGGGAAAGGTAGAGTGATTAAAAATAAAAAGATCAGAACGCCAGGCCCGATTTAATGAGTGTGATTTGACGATGATGTGCTGTAATGTTCTGCCTCACTGTCACTTTGAAGCCACCGGCATTGATCTGTGAACATGTGATCCTTCCTCGCTCCGTGTCTCGTATCACAGAGCCTCCCGCCCCTGTGCCCTGGTTGCCCTGCCAGAGGATCCAACGACGGTCTGACACCTGACTGGGGCTATTAACATGAATTATGTCCGCTTCTCTCCTCTTTTTGTTCCTCTCTCGTTCCCTCGTTCATTTTCTCTCTCCTTTTCTCTTCATTAACCGTCTCGCAGTGTTTCTGTCTCTCAATTGGCGTGTCTCTGTCAGTCTGTGTATCTCTCCTCCTCTCCTCCAGGGCCTGTTCCTTCGTATATCACCTTGTATCTTTTCCGAGCGTTAGCATCAAAAGCTGTTTTTGACTGACTTCACTAATGACATCGGTGCCATCT
This sequence comes from Esox lucius, assembly GCF_011004845.1. Classification (NCBI taxonomy): domain Eukaryota; kingdom Metazoa; phylum Chordata; class Actinopteri; order Esociformes; family Esocidae; genus Esox; species Esox lucius. Next base: position 3,074,549 of record NC_047573.1, read on the forward strand.
GTCTCTCTTAGTCTGTCTTTGTTTGTCGCTCTGTCTGTCTCTTCTCTGCTCTCTGTCTCTGGTTCTGTATGTCTCCCTGCGTATGTCTCTCTCTGCCGCTGTCTCTCAGTCTTACTCAAAGGACTAGATCCACAGACTGAAGTGAAATGCCAGGAACCAGGAAATATTTTACATTTGTTCCACAGTGTGATGTGGAGTTTTCCGGATAATTGAAACTCTGAGTGGCAAGAAGCTGTTTGCTTTCCTCATACATAAGAAGCCATGATTCTGGTGGAGAGAGTGAAAAAGGCTCAGTGATTCGCCATAGAAGACAGTTCAATATGTTGCAGGGTTAAGGATGTTTTTCTTTGATGTGGATAAAGATGGAGGCAGAATACCTGTTCACCATGACAGACTTAAAATGTAGAAAAACCTTGACTATGTGCAGAATCAGTGACCATGGTCTTGACTATGTACAGACTCAGTGATCATGGCCTTGACTATGTACAGATTCAGTGATCATGGCCTTGACTATGTACAGACTCAGTGATCATGGCCTTGACTATGTACAGACTCCGTGAACATGGCCTTGACTATGTACAGATTCAGTGATCATGGCCTTGACTATGTACAGACTCAGTGAACATGGCCTTGACTATGTACAGACTCAGTGAACATGGCCTTGACTATGTACAGATTCAGTGATCATGGCCTTGACTATGTACAGACTCAGTGAACATGGCCTTGACTATGTACAGATTCAGTGATCATGGCCTTGACTATGTACAGACTCAGTGAACATGGCCTTGACTATGTACTGACTCAGTGATCATGGCCTTGACTATGTACAGACTCAGTGAACATGGCCTTGACTATGTACTGACTCAGTGATCATGGCCTTGACTATGTACAGACTCAGTGAACATGGCCTTGACTATGTACAGACTCAGTGAACATGGCCTTGACTATGTACAGACTCAGTGATCATGGCCTTGACTATGTACAGATTCAGTGATCATGGCCTTGACTATGTACAGACTCCGTGAACATGGCCTTGACTATGTACAGATTCAGTGATCATGGCCTTGACTATGTATAGACTCAGTGAACATGGCCTTGACTATGTACTGACTCAGTGATCATGGCCTTGACTATGTACAGACTCAGTGAACATGGCCTTGACTATGTACTGACTCAGTGATCATGGCCTTGACTATGTACAGACTCAGTGAACATGGCCTTGACTATGTACAGACTCAGTGAACATGGCCTTGACTATGTACAGACTCAGTGATCATGGCCTTGACTATGTACAGACTCAGTGATCATGGCCTTGACTATGTACAGACTCAGTGAACATGGCCTTGACTATGTACAGACTCAGGGATCATGGCCTTGACTATGTACAGACTCAGTGATCATGGTTTTGACTATGTACAGACTCAGTGATCATGGCCTTGACTATGTACAGACTCAGTGATCATGGCCTTGACTATGTACAGATTCAGTGATCATGGTTTTGACAGGGGAGCAGGCTCAGCGATCATGGTTTTGACTATGTACAGACTCAGTGATCATGGTTTTGGCCTTGACCAGAGGGGCTGCTAGGATCACAATACATTCAGGGGGCACATTTTTTGTTTTATCTATTTTAAATTTAGTTTTCAATGTTCTTTTTCATTACATGTTTCGAGAATAACTAAAACCGTTTTAAAGAACCGATACAACAGCTAAAACCTGTGTAAAAATAAGACCTCAGACAAAGTCCAAAACCTGTGTGAAAGCAGAACTGAGGCCACATCTAAAGCCTGTGTAGCAACATAACCGAAACAACAACTGAACCACGCAGAGTAGCGGCAGCACACAGAAAAGAGAACATTTTGCAAATACATGCAGATGATTAATGTCCCCTCCCTCACCCCATCCATCCCTGCCACCAGCCACGGCAGGCCGGGCATGCAACATTACCAGCTGCAGGGGCAGAAGATGGAACGTCCCTCCACAGGGAATGTGCATCTATGTCATGCATTGAGAGAAAGCAATAACAGTTAGGAATTAAGAAGTTTGATGGTAATGAAACCCAAACGCTCTCACACACACACACACAACCACACAGTTTCAGGTCAAGCTGTTTAAACATACAGTTTGTGGACTTATTGGCCGTTAAACGGGATCGTTGTCGGATTAGGTTGTGGATACTATTTATGGGAACGATACTGTTTATACGAGCTAGTTGCGCATGTTGCTGCGGGGCAATTATCCTTCTTACTTATTATTTTCCTTTTAAAAAGTGAATTAAATTGTGATTTGGACCTGTGTCTGTGTGTGTCTGTGTTTATTTTAGCATTTAACAAAATGTGTTAAATGCTATAATAAAATACCAACTAACTGTACGTAATGGACAGGGCATTTCACAATCTTCCCTTGTCCATGTTATTAATTAACATTAATTAACATCCTGGTTGATTGGCTCCCCAATGCCTCCCTATCCCAAGGGAGCCTGGTCCAAAGAGGTGCACTTCATTGTGGCCATTTTGGATTTACACACAGTTAGTTGCCAGTTTATGATTCTGTATAAAGTCAGTCTGATATTAATTCATTAGTCACAGACAACATTGATGATCAGAAAATAATAATGGGCCCTTTTTCACTTAAGAACAAAATGTAAACATTGCCGGCCACTTTCTCTCCCCTTTTCTCCCTCTCTCCTTCTCCCTCTCTCCTTCTCCCTCTCTCCTTCTCCCTCTCTCTTCTCTCTCTCCCTTTTCTCCCTCTCTCCTTCTCCCTCTCCTTCTCTCTCTCTCCCTTTTCTCCCTCTCTCCTTCTCCCTCTCTCCTTCTCCCTCTCTCCTTCTCTCTTCTCTCTCTCCTTTTTCTCCCTCTCTCCTTCTCTCTCTCTCCCTTTTCTCCCTCTCTCCTTCTCACTCTCTCCTTCTCCCTCTCTCTTCTCTCTCTCCCTTTTCTCCCTCTCTCCTTCTCCCTCTCTCCTTCTCCCTCTCTCTTCTCTCTCTCCCTTTTCTCCCTCTCTCCTTCTCCCTCTCTCCTTCTCCTTCTCTCTTCTCTCTCTCCCTTTTCTCCCTCTCTCCTTCTCCCTCTCTCCCTTTTCTCCCTCTCTCCTTCTCACTCTCCCTTTTCTCCCTCTCTCCTTCTCCCTCTCTCCTTCTCACTCTCTCCCTTTTCTCCTTCTCTTTCCATCTCTTTGTCCATTTCTGTCCCTCTCACTTTCCATGTATCTCTGTCTCCCTTTTCTCCTCTATCTTTCTTATTGCTCTCTCACCCCCGTCTCCCTCGTCTCCACCTCAACCTGCCTCTCCCTCCCTCCCTCCCTCCCCCTGTCTCTCTCTCTGTCCCTGGGCGGAGGCAGGCAGCCTGGTCAGATGGATGGTTGTTTAATAACACTATGAGACTGAGTCTGTAGTACTTAAGAGGGATGTCCTGTCACCACACAGCCTGTAGAATTGACCTTACTGGAATTCACTGGCCATGCCTGGACACACACACGACACGCAGAAACACACACACACGACATGCAGAAACACACACACATGCAGAAACACACACACACACACGACATAAAGAAACACACACACACACGACAAGCAGAAACAAACACACACACACACGACATAAAGAAACACACACACACACGACATGCAGAAACAAACACACACACACACGACATAAAGAAACACACACACACACGACATGCAGAAACACACACACACACACACGACATGCAGAAACACACACACACACACGACATGCAAAAACACACACGACATGCAGAAACACACACACGACATGCAGAAACACACACACATGCAGAAACACACACACGACATGCAGAAACACACACACACAACGCTGAATGATATCCTTTAGGATGATGTGGATCAAACTTGGGCTCAGTCTGTCAGGTCCCAGGCTGGAGAAGTGTCTGGGTGGCGGCTGACAATATTACATTGTGTGGATGTCAGGAGGAGCTTGCCAAGTTGTTCAGACAAAATACTGCTGATCAGACAGACAGTTCAGGGCTAAACACTCCCACACAAACACACACACACTCCCACACAAACACATACACAAACACTCCCACACAAACACACACACAAACACTCCCACACAAACACTCCCATACAAACACATACACACAAACACTCCCACACAAACACATACACACAAACACTCCCACACAAACACATACACACAAACACTCCCACACAAACACATACACACAAGCACACACAAGCACACACAAACACTCCCACATAAACACACACACACACACACACACAAACACACACACACAAGCACACACAAACACACACACACTGAAGCTGTCACATTGTGAGTTGGTGGGGTTCAACATTAGCTCTGCTTTGTCATGTTTGCCCAGGATAACTCATCATCACCTGGTTTACCCAGGATTACCCAGGATAACTCATCATCACCTGGTTTACCCAGGATTACCCAGGATAACTCATCATCACCTGGTTTACCCAGGATTACCCAGGATAACTCATCATCACCTGGTTTACCCAGGTTTACCCAGGATAATTCATTATCACTAGGATGACCCAGCATGACTCTGGTTTACCCAGGTTTACCCAGGTTTACCCAGGATAATTAATTATCACTAGGATGACCCAGCATGACTCTGGTTTACCCAGGTTTACCCAGGATAATTATTTATCACCAGGTTGACCCAGGCTGACTGGTTCATCATCGCCAGCCACATCTTCCAAGGACACCCATTCGCCTTATTCACCCACGTCACTCCCTTTAAACCAAAACGAGGCTGTGGGGTACAATGCCGCAACGTTACCTACAATGCCCGCAACGTTACCTACAATGCCGCAACGTTACCTACAATGCCGCAACGTTACCTACAATGCCGCAATGTTACCTACAATGCCGCCGCATTGTTGTGTTCCCAAATGTACGTCTTCAAAGAGAAAGAAATCCTATACAGGTCAAACCTTCCATCGTTTCCCCAAAGATCCTGTACTTTGCCGTGAATGGATTCATAAAATACGAAGAGATCCCGGTCGCCATTTCAAGGTAAGATATTAACATTAGTTTACGATGCTAACGTTGGCCATATTTACGTTTACTGTCATAGAGATAGCTAGCTAAACCTTTTGGCTAAATAGACATGACTTGATTAGCCACAAACCGGTCATTTTTAAGTTATAACAAGCAAAGGGCTGATTTGGGGTTAACGTTAAGCAAGTTGTTGTCTTACAGCAAAATATAAACAAGACGTGATCTGTGCCTGTTTATGATAATAACCATTGCTAATCTAGACCATGTTAAGCACACAACTACGTATAAAGAGTAAAATCCATTTAACATCTAATGTTACAGATCCACGCGGACACAAAAGTTTGCTCAGATCTTTTTACAGAAGAAGGCTTTTTGAAGACCTATGTGAACATTGCTATGTGAACAATGCCTGTAAACAAATTAACTTATACTTAATATTTAATAATTTTAATAACCAACAGTAGTACCCTGCCTTGCTTTGTAGTGACACATTGGAAACAAGCTATTTTGACTGATGGTTCCAATACACTTTTAGCTAAAGATCACATCAACTGCACATAACATGTTATTCTTAGTCTAGCAGGGAAAGATGAACTGTTGATATGAACGATCAAGATGAACTGTTGATATGAACGATCAAGATGAACATTTGAACGTTTAGCTAGCGTATTTGTTCTAGCAGTGCCACCACTCCGCAAACTGAGCAGTTTATCCACAGTCATGATACCTGAATGTTGTAAGGTGCCTCGTTTTTTCGCATTGAACGAAAAGACTTAGCTCTCACACTGACTGTCTCGCTCCTCTTGACTGTCGGTAAAATCATTTATTGTCAGTCTGGTGTGGTTAATATATCTTAACAATGCTTAGCATCAGCTTGTAATGTTGTCACGTGCTGTTGTTTTAACTACCTAACAAGCTATCTTTAAAAGTAACGTTAACTATTTTCTGAAAAAAAGCAGTGATCGTCCGTGCATTACCTTCCACGTCGTGCACATATCCCTCGATCCAGTTGCTGTAACATTTCAGCAAAACAGCCCAGGGAATCATGCAGTCCTTATTGGCCCATTTTTTCGACATAGTCCACTGTTATTTCGGGAAGACATGAAAGATTTGATGTCCACACAGGTATCGCCATGATGACAGACGCCCGCTGCTGCGCTCTGTCAATGAACTTCCGGTTTAGAGTGTACCCCCTAGACTCGTTTTGGATTTCAAGATGGAGGCGCGGTGAATGAGGTGAATAGTAACATCGAACCACAACGCAGCAATTTCTGAGTCTAGTGATGACACACAGTGCCACATCCTGATTGGCTCACAGGGGGTTGAGGGGAACCTGACACGGCCTAAGATGGAGAGACAGGAAAGAGAAAGACAGAGGAGAGGGAAGAGGGTGCAGGAAGAGAGGAGGCATCGAAGGAGGAAGAGAGAGGGAGAAGGAAAAGAAGGAGCGCAGGGATGTCTTAATTATGAGGCCTCGGGTTGAGGTCAGACCAAGTGGGGCATCATTTTTAAGGAGATTAAATGGTCTCCGTGAGGCACAAAGGACTTCACAGGCAACGAAGGGAAGAAGGGCTCCGTTATGATGGTTGGTGTGAAAACATCAAACACACCGAACTCAGAGGAACAGTTGTGTTTCTGCTAACTGCTCCCCTCTCAGGACTTCACAGGGCAACATCGTTGAAGGTTTATTGTGAGATTGGTTTTGTTGTGAGCATGAATCTAAAGTGACCCTTGTGTACATAATACAGGAAGAGAAAAAGTGAGAAGCAGGCTTCATGACAGGAGGGTTTGCATGCGCAACATTTGCCTACACAAATTATTGTTGCATTGTGTGACCAAGCTATTTTTCATCTTGTAAATATGATATTCTAGAACACGTGTGTGTGTGTGTATGTGTGTATATCTATGCACATGAATGTGTGTATGTGTGTAGGTGTGTATGTGTGTATGTGTGTATGTGTGTATATCTATGCACATGAATGTGTGTATGTGTGTATGTGTGTATGTGTGTATGTGTGTATGTGTGTATCTCACAGTTTTTTCTCCGTAATGATGATGAGCCGGGACAAGCTAAGAACAGGAACAGCCATCTGGAACTGGATGAAACAGAAAAGTAGAAAAGGGGAGGATAGAGTGAGAGAGCAACAGAGAGGATGCAGAGAGAGAGGGACCGAGGGAGGGATACAGAGAGAAAGGGAGAGGTATTGAGGGGGGAGACAGGGAGGGAGAGGGAAATTGAGAGAGAGAGGGAAGGATAGAGACAGAGAGAGTGAGAGAGAGGGGGGAGGGAGATAGAAAGAGGGAGGGAGATGGCAATAGAGAGACATGGGGGAGAGATGAGATGGAGATATGGAGAGAGGGAATGAAATGGACAGAAAGGTAGAGATAAAAAACATAAAACCTAAAGGATGCCCACAGAGCTGATTGAGGACGATACACATTAATTCCCAGAATCCATCAAAAAGCTTCTGAATCTCACAACCACCGATTGTATTGGGATTGTCAAAACTTCCATTAGACCTTGGGTACAAAGAGATTAACCTGGACCAGCACCATGATGTGGAGACACAGCTTCCAGATATTCTTCATAAATGTTCCCTTCCCACTGACACCATTGGCTAATTGTTACAGCACTGTACAGAGGGAATGATATCACATTTAAAATGCATTGAGTCTTTTGATCCTTCTGTTTGTATTGTCCACTTGGACTTCAGATATTTCCTCCAGTTTTGTTATTCTTAATTTACTTCCTCTTTCAAATTTGTAACTTAAAACAACTGTTTCCCAATGAAGTCGTTTCAGTAGAAACTGAATTGAGAGGGAGAGAATGAGGGTGGGATGGAGAAAGGAAGAGAGAGAGAGAGAGAGAGGGAGAGAGAGAGAGAGAGAGGGAGAGAGAGAGAGAGAGGGAGAGAGAAAGAGAGAGAGAGAGAGAGAGAGAGGGAGAGAGAGAAGGACAGAATGAAGGAAAGAGAGAGGATCATCATTAGGAAAATACCTGTAAATACCATGAGTGAAACGAACAAGCTATGGAAAGTTGTTTCAATGACCCCTGCATGCAAACGCTGACCAATGCAAATACCCACACTAACCCAGTGTCCTCATCTAGCTGGGGATTTAAGCATTTGCCCAGAGACAATCTAAATTAATCTCCCTTGTGCTACTGACACAACACCCGTGGTTGCTGCCCAACAACGTGGACTCCATTCCAGACGTCTGGACTCATTCACAACCTCCCCACAACCTCCCCACAACCACCCAGGTACAAGACCGGTGAGCGGAGGCTGAAAGAGGCTTCCACTCTGTTTCAAATCACTTAAAGTAGAAACTAGTTTGGAGTTGATCATCAGTGCCATGATTGGAAACAGCTGTTGGCGTTCTGTATCCAAAACTGTTGAAACAGACATGATAGGCCAAATAAGTAAATACCATCTGGATGTATTTAGTAAAAAGCCCAAGCAGTTAACATATACACAGGGCATATCCCTGACCACACCCTGTCCCTTGAATGGTTCCCAATGGGCCCTGGTCATAAGCAGTGTGCTATGGAGGCAATAGTGTAACTTGGGACGCATTGTTCAAAGCGTGTTCTTGAAAGATAAAGTGACTTTGATGATCATTGGGAGATGAGTGATATTGACCTGTCCCATCTGTGTTGGTTGCCCTAAACTCACTGCCCTTATCCCTCTCCTTCTCTGGAAACTGATAACCCAGCCTGAATATCAGCACTGACAGTGTGAACTGAAAACCCAGCCTGAGAATCAGCACTGACAGTGTAAACTGAAAACCCAGCCTGAATATCAGCACTGACAGTGTAAACTGATAACCCAGTCTGTATATCAGCACTGTTATTGTGAACTGATAACCCAGTCTGAATATCAGCACTGTTATTGTGAACTGATAACCCAGAATGAATATCAGCACTGTTATTGTGAACTGATAACCCAGAATGAATATCAGCACTGTTAATGTGAACTGATAACCCAGAATGAAAACAGACACACAGAAAGTCACACCCTGTGGTGTGAACTCAGCCTCTCCCATATCCGTGTCAGGCCAATGCCCCAGGGAGAAAGAGATTCCGGTATTTTTATTTTTGGATATTTGTTCATCATTGAACACAGACTTACACTACTCACCGGAGCGACTGCTGCAATTCTTTTGTTCTGCCGCCGATCTGTTTACCGACACGCCGACGGAAGAGAAAGAACAGGGGCAAACATGCCAGTGTCTCATGTAGATCTCGGACGAGACACTGCAATCCACCATTACCGACCATTCCACTCACAAATGTTCAATCCCTGGACAATAAAATGGACGAACGACACGCACAGATTGACTTTCAGTGGGATATTGCAGACTGCTCTGTGCCAGCGTTTGTAGAATTATGGCTGGATCCTTCAGTGCCAGACTTGTGCGTCAGAACATCTGACTCAGGTAAAAGTAAGGGCGGAGGGCTCTGCATAATGGTTAACTCTCCCTGGGGAACGGATGTTGTAGTGCTATCTACACATTGTACACCAGACCCGGAGCTACCGTCTGTAAAGATACAGCCCTTCTACCTTCCGCGGGAATTCAGTTCAGCTATTATCACAGCAGTCCATATACCCCCACAGGTGGATAAAACATGTGCACTGGAAGTCCTATACGGAGTAATAAATGGACCAGAGGACTCCCACTCTGAGGCAGCTGCTATTGTTGTTGGTGATTTTAATGGAGCAGATATGAGGAAAGTTCTACAAAAATACCACCAGCACATTAACTTTCCTACCTGGGGTGATCAGACTTTTGACCATTGTTATTCAAAAATATGGAATGGTTTCAACCCCCCCCCCCCCCCCCCCCCGTTCGGGAAAGCAGATCACACATCAAATTTTCTCCTCCCATAAAACAGACAACTTCTTAAACCGAATCTAGGGCAGTTCAATGCTGGAATGAGGGATCCATTACTGCTCTGCAGGACTGCTTTGAAACAACAGGTGTTCTGTGATGCAGCCGATGGGAACATTGATGAATACACAGACTCTGTCTTAGCATGTATCTCCAAGTGCATTGACAATGTCGTCCCGAGGGTCACTATCAGGACTTTCCCCAACCAAAAGCCCTGGGTAAATGGTGCTAAGCTCAGAACACGATCCCCTGCTTATAGCTCTGGGGACCTGGAGGCTTTGAGGAGATTCACATATGACCTACAGAAGGCTATCCGGGATGGAAAAAGAGAATACAGGGATAAGTTGGAGTCTTACTACCACAGCTCTGACCCCAGATGTGGGGAGAACTGCGACACATCATAGAATACAAAGGGAGAAATAGCAATGACGCTCGTCCCACTGCCTCACTCGCTGAGGAGTTCAACTCCTTCTATGCATCGTTTGAGGCGACCAACACAACTCCTTCCGTGAGGCTTGATGAGGACCAGGATGACTACACTCTGTGCCTAACCACGTTTAAAAAGAAAAGTGAACCCTCGGAAATCAACAGGGCCAGATGGCTACTCTACAGTACTCTTTTTAAACTGCTACTGTGTACAGTGTTATATATATATATATATGATCACATTATCCTCTTGATATATTTAAAGCAATGTCTACATTTCCTTCTTAATTCTCACTATGTAGTTGTAGTGTGCAATGCCACCAATTATAAACCTGTTACACTCATATGTATCTAATATTTCAATAACACTATCAATTGCTGCTATATCAATAGTACTACCCAGATTGCTGCTATATCAGTAATGCTACCCAGATTGCTGCTATATCAATAATATTACCCAAATTGCTGCTATATCAATAATACTACCCAGATTGCTGCTATATCAATAATACTACCCAGATTGCTGCTATATCAATAATACTACCCAGATTGCTGCTATATCAATAATACTACCCAGATTGCTGCTATATCAATAATACTACCCAGATTGCTGCTATATTAATAATACTACCCAGATTGCTGCTATATCAACAATACTACCCAGGTTGCTGCTAGATTACAGTACTCTTTTTTATAGTGTTATGTATATTTTTGCTTTATTTTATTATAATTTTCTGTCCAGATATATTTTTGCTTATATAATCTTCCTCTTGACTCAAACTACGTCGTTTGTTGGGTGCCATGTCATAAGAATTTCATTGAAAAGGATGGCGCAGTGTTGTTCGGTGCCTTTGACAAATAAACCTTGAAACCCCCTGCCTCAGTGAGAACCACCTGCCCCAGGGAGAACCACCTGCCCCAAGGAGAACCACCTGCCCCAGGGAGAACCATCTGTCCCAGGGAGATCCTGGTCTGGGCCTGCCAAATGGGGCCCCAGAATGCAGCCCAGTTGATGTCTCTAAACGCAGCCCAGTTGATGTCTCTAAACGCAGCCCAGTTGATGTCTCTAAACGCAGCCCAGTTGATGTCTCTAAATGCAGCCCAGTTGATGTCTCTAAACGCAGCCCAGTTGATGTCTCTAAATGCAGCCCAGTTGATGTCTCTAAACGCAGCCCAGTTGATGTCTCTAAATGCAGCCCAGTTGATGTCTCTAAACGCAGCCCAGTTGATGTCTCTAAACGCAGCCCAGTTGATGTCTCTAAACGCAGCCCAGTTGATGTCTCTAAACGCAGCCCAGTTGATGTCTCTAAACGCAGCCCAGTTGATGTCTCTAAACGCAGCCCAGTTGATGTCTCTAAACGCAGCCCAGTTGATGTCTCTAAACGCAGCCCAGTTGCCACCCCTTGACGAGGCACAACACACCTGGCCCCAATCAGACCCCACATCCAGAGATTTTTTGTTCTTTTCCAGTTTTGCTTAGATTTTGTCCGATTTTTGCACCCACCCACAGATAGACAGACACCCACAGACAGACACAAACAGGACCAATGCCTGGCTGGATGGAGATAGGGTGTGTTGAGACAGAGCTGAGCCCCCTGGACCCTCCTGGAACAAGGCTGGATGACAGAGGCACTGTAAACACTAGCGCATGAAGGAGACTAGACCCGACTGGATCCTTCATGACCGTAAATACTAGAGCATGAAGGAGACTAGACCCAACTGGTTCCTTCATGACCGTTACCTCTAGAGCATGAAGGAGACAGGATTGGACTGGCTGTGTTTCAAGTTTAACTTTTCAACATTTAATATCCACATGTACTGGGAAAAGCAGGTAGTTCCTTCAATTCCAAGAATGCAGTATTCCCATAATGTGTGTGTGTGTGTGTGTGTGTGTGTGTGTGTGTGTGTGAGACCTAGCCCATAAGGCAGAGGTTCCCAAACCAGTGGCTGTGACCCTGTGTGAGGTCGCCTGATGCATTTTAAAAATAGCTGCTAGATTTGATTGTATTTAAAAGAGAGGATTTTGTCCTTCAAGCAATTTTAGCTGCAAAATATTATGCAGAGATTTCTCTGTATTCATTTCGCTGTGACTCTGCAAAACAACCACGACAGAAAAATATGGAACATGAAAATGAGATTTCATCAAAGGCAGACTTTGAAGATGATCTTTGAAGATTTTCCTCTGCAAACAAAACAAGTAATGAATACCAAAAAAAAGATGACCCATAGTAGAATAGTAAATATATTTACCTAGTTGCCTTGTGTTGTTATTATGCGTTCCATGCGAGATAAATAACCCTCACGTCTGGAGGCGTAATCAAGACCTAATGCAATAGAGCGGGAACAGAGCGCATTCTGAAAAGCAGTCATGGGAAAACAGCAGTTTTACAGGCCTTTGTTACCGAGGAGGGTTCCAGGATTCCAGATTCTTCTTCACCCTCTAAGCAGGTTCATGGATGAGCACCAATGGGTCCCACTTCACAGTGAGGATGATGTGCGGCTCGATGTGACACAGGTCAGTTTCCCTTCCTGAACATGTTTAGACGAGATAAAGGAAGTTTGGGTTGAGCGAGAGTAGTGGACACCAGGGCACACGCGGGAGTGTACGAACGGAGTGTTTCTTGTGGTTTTACTTACAGCTCCGGAAATAATCAAGAGACCACTGCGCCCTTTTATTTTCAACAAGTTCGAAAAGGGGAGGTTTTGAGTGAGGAACAGAAGGGTTAAAATTAAGTGACCACTGCAAATTGATTGCATCTGTTCCTCAATCAAAACTTTTTTGGAAAAGAAAGAAAAGGTGCAGTGGTCTCTGAATTTTGGAGCTGTATATGTGGGTCTTTTAAAGAGGGAAACTATTTGTTTTATAGCCTTTGCATAATTTACAAAGGTCAACACCTTTTTTGTATCATGTGTGTCGCCTGAACGGCCAACCTACCCCCCACTGGAAGGCCAAGACAGAGGTCTGACAGGACTGCCATCCTACCCCCCACGGGAGGGCCTAGCCAGGGGTCTGACGGGACTGCCATCCAACCCCCAACTGGAGGGCCTAGCCAGGGGTCTGACGGGACTGCCATCCTACCCACCACTGGAGGGCCGAGCCAGGCTTCTGACGGGACTGCCATCCTACCCACCACTGGAGGGCCGAGCCAGGCTTCTGACGGGACTGCCATCCTACCCACCACTGGAGGGCCTAGCCAGGGGTCTGACGGGACTGCCATCCTACCCCCCACTGGAGAGCCAAGCCAGGGGTCTGATGGGGCTGCCATCCTACCCCCCACTGGAGAGCCAAACCAGGGGTCTGACGGGACTGCCAGCCAGGCAGCCACACTTTCACACTCACTTCAGCATGTCCTTGACAAAGAGTCTCAATGACACTTCAAAAAGAGGAGACAGAATCATGGAAAAAGAGTTGGGGAGGGGGCGACTTGTTGAGGTTGGAGAGGACAAAAGGGAGAGAGAGATGGAGAGAGGTGAAATAAAAGCCAAACTAGAGGGAAGAGGTGCAGAGAGCAACATATGGTGTTTGAGTGCTCTCATTACCACACTTTTTAATTTACCTCTTTCGTTCCCTATCTGTCTCTCCTCCCCTCCCTCTATTTCTCTCTCCCCCCTCTCTCTCTCCCTTCATCTCCCTGTCCCTCGCTCTCACCAGTGCTCCCAGAAAAGCTCTTTAAATACAACAATTACAAAGAGTCCTCATTTTATGCAGGCGGCTTCCCTCAAAGGCTTTGACATAATCAAGCTGGATCGACTTTAAAATTGAACGTTTGTCAAGGTCCTTAAAATGTCTATAACTCATATTAACACAGGCCACCAGGGACAATGATGTTCAGGTCCCTAAAATGTCTATAACTCATATTAACACAGGCCACCAGGGACAATGATGTTCAGGTCCCTAAAATGTCTATAACTCATATTAACACAGGCCACCAGGGACAATGATGAAGATACTGCTGTTAGAGGTGAGCAGATTGTTTTATTTCTAGGATGTCATGGATGGCAATTGTGGATTGGTGGTAAAGCTGCGATCTCTGGCTCGGAGGATCATGTGTTCTACTTAAGACACTTCCTGTGAGTGAGCTCTTTACAGTTTTAAGCCTTTTGCTAAATCTTAACTGTTAACTGTGCCAGTTGGAAGTCATACTTTACCCGGCGGGAGTTTAGTCGTACTTTATGGATTTGGAGTGAATGGAAGCATCTTAGAAGCGCACTGGTGATACGTTGTTGCCAACACACACACACACACACACACACAGACACGCACACACACACACACACACACACACGCACGCCGTCACACCATTCCTATCAGGTTCTAAGTCTTATGAAGGCACATTGATGTTTGGGTGGAACATTTAGCATTTCATCCTCAACAGCGCTTCTAACCCTCCACCCCTCCTTCATCTACAACAGCTCCTCCCATCTTACCCCGCCCCCCCCACCCCCTTCATCCATAACAACCACCTCCCTAATTGCTCTAACTCCCAGCAGAAAACCAGTACCACTGACGGGCAGTGGTGTGTGTGGGTAATCCTTCCCCCCTGCTCCGTCTGCCCCGATACAATGGTTCCCAGCGCAACACATCCTTCCCTCTTTGCCCACTGTGGCAGCGGGAAATGATGGAAAGAAGAAAAAAGAGAAGAGAAAGAAAAAAAGAAAGAAGAAAAGCAAGGTCCTGAGCTGCTGTCTACTGAACGCAGAGCCCAGAGCTCAAGCAGAGTACCATGGGAGACCACCGCATTGAAGGCATAAATAGCACTGTGTGTGTGTGTGTGTGTGTGTGTATGGAGGCATGGAGAGAGGGGTTGAGGGAAGAAGAGAGCAAGAGAGAGAGAGTATATATATACAATATCTCACAGAAGTGAATACACCCCTCACATTTTTGTCAACATTTGATTATATCTTTTCATGTGACAACACTGAAGAAATGACACTTTGCTACAATGTAAAGCTGTGAGTGTACAGCTTGTATAACAGTGTAAATTTGCTGTCCCCTCAAAATAACACAACACACAGCCATTAATGTCTAAATCGCTGGCAACAAAAGTAAGTACACCCCTAAGTGAAAATGTCCAAATTTGCCCTCCAATGAGAAAGGTTTATCCTACATGGTACGCTTTTATGGTATGTTCCAACCTCCCCTATGGTCCATGGGTCTATCGATAGAATCTATAACAGTCACATGGACAGTTCCTAGCAGGAGGTGTGGACTGGGTGTGTGGGGCCTGTCAGTAATGGCCACCACATCTTATCTATTGTCCGTTGTTCAGCGTTAGTCAGCACACATGTGTTGTGTTAGGTTTCTCATGCCCATTTCCCCTCAATGGCCAGCAAGATGTTTCTATATCTTAATGAACAGCATGGTTGCTATAGAGAATTGCCCAGCACAGTTCTTCAATAGCTTATTGGCCAGCACAGTTCTTCTATAGCTTGGTAGCTAGAACGGTTCTTCAATAGCTTACTGGCCTGTATTGTTCTTCTATAGCTTAATGGCAAGCACAGTTCTTCCAAATCTTAATTGCCAGCACGTGGGAAGACAAATGATTTGAGCCCTGTCCCCCTGGCACGGGTAAAGAAAAAGTTTAAGTGTGTTAATAAAGTACAGACAGGTCCTTGATGAAAACCTGCCTAGGGGACAATGCCCCTAAGAACACAGCTAAAACATCGCAGGAGAGGCTTCTGAACTCCATGAATGTGCCTCATCAAATTTGACCCCCGCCCTTTAGAAGACTGCACCTATCTGAGGACACAGGTTCTCTCCACCTCCTCTCCCTCCTCCACCTCTTCTCCCTCCTCTCCCTCCTCCACCTCCTCTCATTCCTCTACCTCCTCCACTTCCTCTCCCTCCTCCACCTCCTTTTCCCCCTCCACCTCCTCTCCCTCCTCCACCTCCTCTCCTTCCTCTCTCTTTTGGTTAAAGGACTCAGCCATTAGACCAGCTATATCATTCAAATTCCAACTGGGAATTCCAGATAGTGTTTTTTTACATGTAAAAATGTAGTTTTGATTTCTCTGCTGGTGAGTTATGCTCTTGTTTGCAAATGGAAGTAATTTGTGATTTTAGTGAGACGTCATTTTTTAATGGGGAGAGACACAGGGACACCAGACCAGGGTTTAGGGCCCTGGGTGGAGTTTATTAAGTTATATGACATATGAGGAGGGGGAATCAACAGGAGACACTCCTCTCCCCTGACTTTCTTTTGGGGCTGTTGTGGACTTGCTGATGGACCAGGTGGGGGCACGTTTGCATCGCAATATGTTAATAACATATTAATGGACACACTGTTCGTAGCGAAAGGAAAAAAACAGCTGTGAAATGTCCCCCAGTGTATTACAGAAGAAATGAGAGATTCAGACAACCTTGTTTTACAGGAGGCATGTGTAGGAGATCCACCATCCACTATTAGTCCCTCCACCAAGAGGAGAGACTCATGAGATTGGCTCACAGGGAATGCTGATGTAACATAAAACCCAAGTACAACAGAGAGAGAGAAAGAAAGAACAAGAGAGAGAGGAGAGAAAGACCGAGATAAAGAGGAGAAAGACAGAGAGTCCAAGAGAAGGAGAGAAAGACTGAGATAGAGAAGAGAGAGAAGGAGAGAGACACAGAGAGAGAGAGAGAGAGAAGGAGACAGAGAGAGAAGAAGACTTCAAGGCTTGGTGACTGGTTCCTGATGATACTCCAGATGGGCAATGAACTGTGAAAACTCCATCTCTCATAGCAGGCTTAGAGCCAGGTCTCCCCCAGGCAGAGCACCAGGCCCAGACAAATGTAGTCATTTGTGGATGCTGGAGATAGACATGTAGAGTTAGCTTGGGAAATTCATCCTGATAGCTTATTTATACTTTTTACTAATTAAGCCAATCTGTTGGGAGCACACAACGTTTTGCATTGCCTCGGTATATGCGTCTGAAATGCTGAAAAGATATTAGAAAAAGAAGCCCTAACACCCTTCAGGCCTTCTGTGAGATTTTTATCTGCATCTCTTAGAAGAAATTAGAAAATGTCTGTACTTCCACTGCCAATAACAAAAGCTTCATACATTTGGATATTCTGCTTATGAAACAATTAAATGATGGGGTTCATTAAGTGTTAGTCAGTTATTCATTCATTCCATCTTAACTAGATTTAGAGAAAAAAACCACATTCATATTGAAGACCACTATGGGAGGCCATGTATTGTTTCCACTTCTAATGAAATGTAGCCAGATTAATTAAACACCAAATTATTACCTCCTGTGGTTTTGTCACAATTTGATGTGTATTATTTTGGTCCGTGTAATGCCAAGGTTGTGGATTCCTGTCTAAAGAAAAAAGCAATGTATTGTTTTGTTTATTTTAAATAAGATATGTTTTCTACAGCATCATCTAGACCAGGGGTGGGCAATATCTTTCACTGAGGGGCCACACTGAAAATGCCAGAGAGCATCGTGGGCCAGATTACTTTTTTAACCAACACGCCTAAAAAACACACAACATAGCTAACTCTGTTAACTTGCATATTGTATTCATGCATATTCATTTTCAATGCAACACCATTTTAATAATCGAATTTACTTTAATTTACTTTAACAATGTTTTTTTGTTTTTTTTCTGTTAACAACTGTTATTGTTAAAAAAAATCCCTTTTCAGGGTTATTACTACACAGAAATGTTACAACACATATTTGCCTTAAAACATAACTTTCAACTCAACAGAGTAAACTACATTACACAATTACATAATTCTAACTTCAAACAGTATATTTTTTGTACTACGTGCTTTTAACGACAGCGATTCCAGCAGCCCAGAGCCAAAAAATTTACTTTTAGGGCTACTCACCCAATATGAACAGGAGAGCCTCGTATGGGCATTGACAAGTGAGGTAAAGTCAGGAGTAATTTCTGTTGAAGCTGTGTGCGGTACTGTTGAAGCAGTGTGCGGTGCTGTTGAAGCAGTGTGCGGTGCTTTTGAAGCAGTGTGCGGTGCTTTTGAAGCAGTGTGGGGTTCTGTTGAAGCAGTGTGCGGTTCTGTTGAAGCAATGTGCGGTTCTGTTGAAGCAGTGTGGGGTTCTGTTGAAGCAGTGTGGGGTTCTGTTGAAGCAGTGTGCGGTACTGCTGCAAGATGTTCTTCAGTAAGGCTGCATCTGCGCTTGGACTTCAATTGTAGCATCAGGTGACAGTTTTTTTATTTCGTTGCATGCTTGCTCTGAAAGTGCCTCTGCAAACTGTACTCTTTAAAGACTGTGACATCTGCAAATAAATATTTTCCTGTCAATAGTTTTTTAAATACCCTGCTTTTGTTATCAACTTTTCTTAGGCACATTGTATGATCTTTAAATAGTAAATGTGCATTTTATTGCATGACATAAGTATTTGATCACCTACCAACCAGTAAGAATTCCGGCTCTCATAGGCCTGTTAGTTTTTCTTTAAGAAGCCCTCCTGTTCTCCACTCTTTACCTGTAGTAACTGCACCTGTTTACACTCGTTACCTGTATAAAAGACATCTGTCCACACACTCAATCAAGGGATAAGATTGTTGACCTGCACAAGGCTGGGATTGGCTACAGGACAATAGACAAGCAGCTTGATGAAATGGCAACAACTGTTGGCGTAATTATTGGAAAATGGAAGAAGTTCAAGATGATGGTCCATCTCCCTCAGTCTGGGGCTCCATGCAAGATCTCACCTCGTGGGGCATCAATGATCATGAGGGTGAGGGATCAGACCAGAACTAAACGGCCGGACCTGGTCAATGACCTGAAGAAAGCTGGGACCACAGTCGCAAAGAAAACCATTAGTAACACACTACGCCGTCATGGATTACAATCCTGCAGCGCACAATCCCTGCTCAAACCAGCACATGTCCAGGCCCGTCTGAAGTTTGCCAATGACCATCTGGATGATCCAGAGGAGGAATGGGAGAAGGTCATGTGGTCTGATGAGACAAAAATAGAGCTTTTTGGTCTAAAACTCCACTCGCTCTGTTTGGAGGAAGAAGAAGGATGAGTACAACCCCAAGAACACCATCCCAACCGTGAAGTATGGAGGTGGAAACATCATTCTTTTGGGATTCTTTTCTGCAAAGGGGACAGGACGACTGCACCGTATTGAGGGGAGGATGGATGGGGCCATGTATCGTGAGATCTTGGCCAACAACCTCCTTCCCTCAGTAAGAGCATTGAAGATGGGTCGTGGCTGGGTCTTCCAGCATGACAACGACCCGAAACACACAGCCAGGGCAACTAAAGAGTGGCTCCGTAAGAAGCATCTCAAGGTCCTGGAGTGGCCTAGCCAGTCTCCAGACCTGAACCCAATAGAAAATCTTTGGAGGGAGCTGAAAGTCTGTATTGGCCAGAGACAGCCCTGAAACCTGAAAGATCTGGAGAAGGTCTGTATGGAGGAGTGGGCCGAAATCCCTGCTGCAGTGTGTGCAAACCTGGTCAAGAACTACAGGAAACATATGATCTCTGTAATTGCAAACAAAGGTTTCTGTACCAAATATTTAGTTCTGCTTTTCTGATGTATCAAATACTTATGTCATGCAAAAAAAAAGCTAATTAATTACTTAAAAATCATACAATGTGATTTTCTGGATTTTTGTTTTAAGATTCCATCACTCACAGTTGAAGTGTACCTATGATACAATTACAGACTTCTACATGCTTTGTAAGTGGGCAAACCTGCAAAATCAGCAGTGTATCAAATACTTGTTCTCCCCACTGTATGTGCTCTCCCTGTCACTTTACCTTACCGTTTCTTCAATGCACATGCAATCTTTAGTAAATACATGTGAACATTATATAAAAATAATCCTTTCATCATTGTGATTTGAACTTTCACCAAAAAAACAGACAGAGAACTACACACGGTCTGTCTCACTACTAGAAGACAACGGTCTGTAAAGCAAATTAAAATTTCAATACTGCAACAGAAGCCTCTGTCAGCAGCTAAGCTAACATTATTTCACAAAAGTTATATTTTACAGAAAATTGCTCTTTGCTGGCTTCTTGGAAAATAATGGTCAGCAGAATTTTAGTTGCCTACTTCGATAGCTGCTGTTCATTGGTCTGCTGGTCAAATCCAAGCTGTGGTAGTTCCTATCAGAATTCTCGGATCAGGCTCTTGGACTGTGATGTGTGAGGGCTTAGGTTATGTCCAGACCTCAGTGTCCTCATAACAACAGCCAGTCTCTACATATAAGGGTTGAGTCATGCGTGTGATTATGCAAACTCACTATAAAAATACTTTTCAAACAAGTGGTAAATAGGCAATGATCTAACAATGTTAGATTGCAAGATCATTGCAATATAATGCAATATTGTAGCCTGCCCACCGATGCTTTCAAATATTTTACATGAGCTTTTCAGTACTGCTTTCAGTATGTTATCTGGCAAATAATTGTCTGTTTCTGAACCTGTCCAAAGAAATGTTTCAATGTTAATGAAAAAATATGTTCAGTTACACACAGTACTTTCTTCTTACTGACAGAACATCGCTGTGTGGCTTTTGTTAATATGTTTTCCAGATAATTATTTTTCATGAACATACCGTAAGTGTCATCATATTGCAAAGGCTGCTACTTACTTGCCAGCTGGCAATTTAACATATCAACCACTAGCAGATGTGCAGGCATGGCCGAAAGATGGCAGGGACACATTAGCAGATGTGCAGGCGTGGCCGAAAGACGGCAGGGAACACCACTAACAGATGTGCAGGCATGGCCGAAAGATGGCAGGGAACACCACTAACAGATGTGCAGGCATGGCCGAAAGATGGCAGGGACACATTAGCAGATGTGCAGGCATGGCTGAAACACAGCAGGGTTACATAAGCAGATGTGCAGGCATGGCTGAAAGACTGCAGGGTTACATTAGCAGATGTGCAGGCATGGCTGAAAGACGGCAGGGTTACATTAGCAGATGTGCAGGCATGGCTGAAAGACGGCAGGGTTACATTAGCAGATGTGCAGGCATGGCTGAAAGACGGCAGGGTTACATTAGCAGATGTGCAGGCATGGCTGAAACACATCAGGGTAACATTAGCAGATGTGCAGGCGTGGCTGAAAGACGGCAGGGTTACATTAGCAGATGTGCAGGCATGGCTGAAACACAGCAGGGTTACATTAGCAGATGTGTAGGCATGGCCGAAATACTGTTTTTAATATTACCAACCATTTTTCTGAAAAATGGCTTGGGCAGAATTTAGGGTGTATTTTGTATCCTAAATGTGGTTGATGAATTGGTCGCAGGGGCCTCTTTTGCCCTGAGCTTTTATTGTCACAGTAACCAGAGTCTTTCCTGGATCCAGCCTGTTCTAATGAGGGCTATCAGAACACTGGCAATGCTTACTGGCAACAGTGGCAGCATCAGTCTACGTGAAAAATAACAAAGACCTGGAATAGCTGAACAGACCGAACCAGGGAGAACAATATAGAGCCCGACAGATGGAGAGAGAGAGAAACATAGAGAAAGATATAGACAGTGGAAGAGAGATGGAGAGAGTGAGGAAGAGAAGCAGAGAGAGAGAGAGAGAGAGAGAGAGAGAGTGAGAGAGAGATGGACACACACACACACCCACAGGTCCAGGAAGTCAGCAGAAGGCTTAGCCAGAATGATCAGGTTTCATAATGACATAAGTAATATGCTTGTATTGTTCCTGTTGTATTTTATTCAAAGCACCAGTCGTGTTATCCATCCATACGCCTTCATCATGAGACCCCACTATACATGTGACCCTGGTTGCTGCAAGTGAGGTTGAAAAGTCCTCTCTAAGATCATTATAAAGGTTTTATTTTGGTTAAGATTAAGGTTAATCTTATTATAATGCAGATAGCTGACCAAGATGAGGGTCACCCATGGATTTTAGCTAGCTAATGTTGGCATTAGTATTTCTGACATACTTCTCCAGCCAGTTGTTTTTTCCCAGGGTACATTTCATTGACATCAGTATGGCTCTGATGTCTGTCAACTGTTGATAACAATGGTAACAATGTTACCAAGTGACAGTTAACAGTTTTAGACACACACCTACAAATGTAAGGTTGTCGCCATGGATACGGATGTATTTTCAATAAGAGAAACAAGAAAATCCTGTATATAATACATTGTGTGTGTGTGTGTGTGTGTGTGTGTGTGTGTGTGTGTGTGTGTGTGTGTGTGTGTGTGTGAAAAATAGTATGAAATAGAAGAAATAAAAAAACGAGGGTAAAACATAATTCATTATTCAGCGGGACTTTAATTATCTTGTCAAATGGCAAATAATGACAATCGCTCTCCCCCCTCCTCCATAGCCCAGTCCCTCTCCTACTCCTGATACCAAATTACAGTCACACACACATACATTGTTGAGCGGTATTGATTGTCTCTGCCAAAACCTCTCTAAGACATCTAATTTTTCCTGTCACACACACACACACTCATACAAACACACACTAAAACACTAAAAGCATCCACATCTTCTTTTGACCTTGACTTCATTAACTATGGGAGTTAGAATTGTAAGTTATGTTGATAATTATAAGTCAGACAAACGCCTCAGTTGAGACAGTCTACAGACTGATATCTCAACCGCAGAGCAGTCAATGTTTTATTAGACTCACCTGAGACATGAGTATGTTTTATTAGACTCACCTGAGAAATAAGAATGTTTTATTAGACTCACCTGAGACATGAGTTTGTTTTATAAGACTCATCTGACACATGAGTATGTTTTATTAGACTCATCTGAGACATGTGTCCTTGTTGTTTTAGACTCAGTAATCATTCAGCAGATGATCTTTTATTTCTATCTATTTTAATGTACACATACAGGATTTTGACAACTGGCTTCACAGCCATCACCTGTTTAGTAGGTGTGGTTGCTTACATTAATATCGGATGCACAAGAGAGCTGTCAAATTTCCAGTCTTGATTCAAGGCTTTGCATTTGGAGTTGTTTGCAGATGTCTTACAGCATGTGGACCAAAGAAATGTCAATGCAAGTCAACCTGGCAAACGTGATGCAGAAACATAATGAATAAATCAATCAGAGCAGGTCCAACGTTTCTCTCAGAAACAGGCTAACATTAAAAGCTAAAATCCAAAAAAGTGACCTAACAGTTGTAGCCTACTTTCTTTTCCCAGAGTCATGAAGCATATAGGAATAAGCTGAAAGGCCTCTGGAGAACAAGAAGGTGAGTTATTGCACAGGACAAGATAGGCTAAAGTTTACCCAGATGCTCATTTCTAAACATCATTCGTGCTAAATATACACCTCAATACTGCAGTGAATGCACCACTTTTGCATCAGAAAAAATAAAACACATATCCAGGGTTTATGCACTCAAAATATGGTGTCAGCATTGTCCTACTAAAATGTTTAAACCGCTATTTGTTTTGTAGGGTGTCACTTCTATTTTCTTAATGGTTGGAAATGTAAACAGCAGCCCGTTGTCTTACTAGGCTAATAGCCAAGGGTTAAATTGGGTAGCTCCTCTACATATGAGATCCAGGGGAGCTGAGCTCCTCTACATTTGATATAATTGAGTCCAGGGGGAGCTGAACTCCTCTACATATGGTTGTAATGAGACCCAGGGGAGCTGAGCTCCTCTACGTATAGTTGAAATGAGACCCAGGGGGAAGCTGAGCTCCTCTACATTTGATATAATTGAGTCCAGGGGGAGCTGAACTCCTCTACATATGGTTGTAATGAGACCCAGGGGAGCTGAACTCCTCTACGTATAGTTGAAATGAGACCCAGGGGGAAGCTGAGCTCCTCTACATTTGATATAATTGAGTCCAGGGGGAGCTGAACTCCTCTACATATGGTTGTAATGAGACCCAGGGGAGCTGAACTCCTCTACGTATAGTTGAAATGAGACCCAGGGGGAAGCTGAGCTCCTCTTTATTTGATATAAATGAGTCCAGAGGGAGTTGAGCTCCTCTACATATGGTTGAAATAAGACCCACGCAGAGCTGAGTTACTCTACATATGATAAGAATGAGACCCAGGAAGGACTGAGCTCCTGTACTTCTACTGGCCAGGAGTTAAATATTTTAGATACAACTGGAAAGTAGTACCTTACCTAGACTGAGTACTGTCTCTCGAACACTGCAGTATTTTCAGTTTTGCTCTAAAATGCAATGCAAGTTTGGCAGTCTAGCTCAGTTTAAATATTTGACAATATAATGTCTCCAACTTTGTCCTCTTTTTAATTGCTGCCTTGTACCTTTGTATTCTTATTTCTCTTTGGTTTCCCTAGGACATATGAATATTCCTGTGTTATCCCTGATTCCTGCAGGATGAGATGACTTAATGCCCTTTGGTGACCTTTCAAAAAAAAACATTCCAAAGCTCCTGCTCAGTTTGGAATGGGAATGAATCACTTTTCCTAGCTTCCTGACTAGCATGCTAATTAAGCAATGTGTGTTTATGTTTGTGTGTGATTGGGGGTGTTACATTCATTTTTATCTCAGTAGCACATAATTACTGAATCACTACTAAAACAAATTAACACTAGACTACATTGTTAGACAAACAGATATTATATTTTGATATCCGGGATAGTAAGACTTGTCATCCCTAGCCCTTCTCCAAAAACTCAGACGTGGAAAGTCCATTATTTAACTGTGACCATTGCGCTTCGTATTTAGAAAGACTTTTGAAGAATGACTTAGATCTCACACTTCCACTCCAGCCAAGGTTGGCTCTCTTTCTCAATGATGATTGGATAACCTTTATGCAAAACAATTCCCCTCCATTAACAGTAAAGTGATCGGCGTGTTTTCACAGCTCTCAGTAAATGTCTGTGCCGTGGCCTGGTAAAAATGAATGAGATATGACCCAATCAACAAATGAAACCTCTGGCACCAGCTTTTAAACTTTCAGAAGTTATTCATTTGTTCACAGAGCCAACCAGGAAAAAGTTAGACAAATGCATTTCTTTTTTAGCTTTGCTATCACACATTTTCTAGATAATGTTCTGCATTATGTGATTATGCTGTGGTTGTTTCAGCTTCTTACTATGTCTCTTTACACATTTACTAGAGATTTTAATTGGAAATGTCAATTTACAGAACATTTATGTGGTTTGCAGAAGTAACTTTTTAATTCATATTTCATTTGTAATTGGATTGGCATTACCAACTGAAATATTGTAATCGATCACGGATACCTCAGAAAAAATGTATGATTACTTCTTGGATTACTTAAATTGACAAAAGAATAAGTGCCGGAGATTATTATCACACATTGGATTGAATATAATAAAAAAAGAAACATTGTTATTTGAACCACAAAACAATTGCAGCAGTTGTGTGTGTGATCATCATGCGCACAGGTGGGCGCGCATTATCAGATTAGTGACAGACGAAACGCTCGTTTTCTCTCCGGTTTTGGTTGGTTGGATGGCTGGGAAAAACAACTGTTTGTTAGATAGCTGTAACATGGCGCTGCCTTCAAGATCAAACATTATATGGAATGAATCACGACATTTGAGGTCAAATTAAGTGTCGAGAAGCACTCTGCAAAAGGATGATTTTTTGCATTTGACGCAGCCACATCAACTCCATCCATACAGGTAGGCCATGTGATTCTGCTTGCTTTGCATCTCAGAAAATTGAGTTAATTGATTATCATTGGCTGTTGACAACAATGGCTTTAAGAGTGAAGGTGTATAATTACTGTTGATTTCTAGGATTTGCTTTTTGAAAAACTTTGTATGCGTGTGTTCACGATTGTCGAAAAAATTCAGTTTTTCAACAATGTTTTGAAGCAATTAAAAACATGAATATAACACAATTAACAGAGTAGGCTAACATGTCCTTTCGAGTTATGTTCAGATTAAAAGTCAACTTCATACCCCAATAGTCACAATTTGGCCAATCATAAAAATGCATTATGGAATCATGAAACTTGATGTTTATCACTTCAATATCATGTAAATAGTATCTCTGTAAATTCTGTAAGCGTGAAGAAAAGAACTGTGCATCCCATTTCAGGCTTTAAATGCTCTTATTGTAAATCTGAATGTAATGCTTTCAATTTAAGTTGAATTTGTACAAATGGTTGATTACAGAATTGTAACATTGTAAAATGTGTTCCAACATCATTGTACCAGCTGGTCAAATATTACTTGCAAGCTTGTACCTAAATGTATAACCTTGCAAAATGTAATTACAGACTTGAACAACAGACTTGCGACCACAACAAAATGAAATTACAGACTTGAACAACAGACATGCGACCACAACATTTGTTTAATACTCCAGAGGATCTCAATATCAGGATCCAAGAAGAGCCCTAACTTACACAACCACCTTTCGAACAGTAATTTAGGCCACAAATCAAATATTCTAACACACAGACACACACACACACACACACACACACACCACTACCGCAGAGAAGAGGCTTGAGGCAGATGAATACAGAATGTAATGACAGAACGGGTGTGAGGTTAGTGTGCTGTCCAAAAGATGATTACCCAATACACACACACACACACACACATACCCTCCCTCAGGGAACAAACACGGCAGCTGACAATCTTCTCATAATGTCTAAATTTTTATCAGCGAAACACAAAGCCACATGTTATTCTTGTTTGCTCTGTAAGGCGTGGCCGCGATTGTGTGTGTCTCTGTGTGTTTGGGGGAACTGGGAGGGGCCGTCCCCACCAGAAATGGAGACAAACATCAAGTGCCAGTAGTAAATTGGAAAGTCAGTGTTTTTCCATCTCCCTGTCCATCTAAATCCTTTTTCTATTCTCCCGCTCCCCGAAGTAATTAGAACGTCATGCGACAGGAGCTCGAGGAGGCCCAGAGGGGTGTCCTGTGTTCCCTGCTCCGCCCTCTTCTCTGCACACAGGGTAACCACCCCACCCGAGTTTGGTCATACAGAAATGATGTCCTGGCCACTGTCTTCGTAAACCACCCTTTGATGATGTCTCCATTAATTAGCCCATCGTGTCAAATCACATCACATCGCCTTTATGTGGAGCAGGTGTGTTCATAGATAAACATATATAGATCTCCACATGCTGATTCCTGCTGTGAGCAGAGCCCATATTTACAACACAACGTGAACTGATTACAAAATGTTCGGAAGTACGGAAAAATATGAAGATGTAATCATTAACAACTGGGTTAAAGTGTTTTTAAATGACATACATTTTAAGTATAATGTTTTAAAAAAAAACACATGAACTAAACATGTTTACAGCAACACATTCGCACAGCATGAACAGAGGATTAAAGTAACACAATAAGAAGAGAGGTTTACAACACAATGTGAAGAAATACTGTATACCAACAAAACCTTTTGAGTCTTCACTACCTGTCCTAATACTGAGCTCCACTACAGGGTCACATCTTGATTTTAGGGGTTAGACTGGAGACATCGTGTCTGCTCTGCTCTGCTCTGCTCCAACACTGTGTTAGAAGAATCATTGAATGAACAAAATATGTGTACAACTCTAACAAACGGCACTTTTATCACCGGCCAGGTTACTTTTTAATGACTAATGTCCTGCCTGTTTGTCAAGCACCAAGCAGCCGTCAGTGAGCCTGTTAGAATGACAGTTATGACAGTTGCTTTTCCAATGTGACAGTTGCATTTTAAAAGAGTCCTATATCTGAAAGCCACAGAC